>NC_137235.1:16762570-16873639 GCF_949987685.1 Ammodytes marinus
CTTTAGTTGATCACTGAGGTCATTGTAAAGGTCATGCAGGAGAATGCGGGACTCGATGCCCCTGGGCAGCAAGCCCTGCGAAACGTGATGGCAGCTGTCATCGCTGACCTTGAGGCCAACTACAAAGAATTGGGCTTCAGCGGCTGAAGATTAAAGTCACACATGTCAAGCTGGGTTCAAGAAAACCTTCCAAATGCTAACAAAAAAAAATCGCTTTCATCGTGAAATACTGCTATCGAGTTGAAGAACATTAAGAACATAATAAGCTTCACAAATGTATCCTTCATTGGAATAACATTGTACTAGAAAATGTTAGAATATAGGCTTTCCCCTTATTGTAACTATGTTTGTTAGTTCAGTTAAAGGACCTTGAATAATAAACTGCAAACTCTTGTCACATATTACCAATAAAATGATGCGACTCTTCTCTGCTCATTATTGTTTTTGTCCAATCCCCAAGTTTTGTTTTCTTTCCGAATAATAAAAAAGAAAAGGTCAGCCTATTACAAGATTTATAAATAAAATAAATGCTCATTATAAATAACAATGTATGAGAGATATATAGTCTGAAAGCTCAGCCAGCACAGTCAGACAGTCCCCAGATAAGAATTTGGGTCGAGACTGAGACTCTTAACAATTTTAAGTGCACTGGACATGCGCATGCATGCACTCCACTTGCCCTCTCAAAAAGATTCACACACACATATACAGGCATATGAAAGACCTCACATGAACCCACAGTCATGTCACCAAATACCCTCACACACAGTATTATCTTTTAGTTCTGAGTCACCAGATCCAATGTGTACGTGACACTTCAGAGTCCCCTTTCACAGCAGCCGTATCACTCCTTCAACTTCCTGTAACAAAGAAATCTGTCCTCGGTTTCCCATCCTCACAGTTGCCAAATATCAACTCTCTTTTTTTTCTTTTCAACCCCCCAAGAGAGGATTTCCCTTGACACATTATTTCATTAAATAGAGGACAAACAAAGACATAATAAAAAACAGACATGAAATCCTTCAGTCATTGCTTGACCCCTCAGGTGTATTGTCCATATACTGAAAGCATCCCTTATTTGGCTACAGACATTCGTAGTCCCTTCTGAATTAATTGTTATAATTTGATTCAGTGACTTTTCATATTGTCCCAACACAGTCAAATTTTCCTTTGGTCCAATACTGGTTTGGAAAATGTTAGCATATTTCCACACTAAACATTCTACATTGTATAAACTGTGTAAATCTCAACACAAAATGTGTCAGTACTCATCAGAGGTCACTCACTTTTGTCCTTGGATGTGTTAAAACACCCAAAACAAAGATCCCGTGACATGAGGTGCGTTTGTCTCAATAAGTGGAAAGAGGTCAATATTTATTTTGGCTGACCAGTCAAGTGCTACTGTTTATGATGGCGTCAATGTGTAAAGGAGCCAGGAGAATGAGAGATACTGGCATTATCAGTCCCACTGACCCCTTGTTGTCCTCAAAGATTTGGATGGGATGCCATTACAGTGTTTGGTTAACTTGTACGATGGATAATTGCCACGATGATGATAACCTAACTATTAATAGGTCGAGTGTACGTGTATAATTGCATGAATGCAGATGTGACACCATGCAGGCTGTTCTGGTCTTACCTTTGCCTCTCTCGCCCCTCCCCCTCTGAACGGACTAACTGCTGACTGGAGTCAGATACCAACTGGTTTTCAACAACAAACTGGATTAAAGTTATTCATCCAATCCGTGGACAGTTAAAGGGCAGGTATCACATGTATTTTTCTTAAATTAAGTGACAATTTTTCTTTTTATTCTATATTATATTGTGTACCTTTAGGTTCAGTTCTCAACTGAAACTAAGGTTGAGAGTAGAGCTGGGCATAGATTATTCTACAATATTATCATAGAGTCTTCTTTTTTAACGAAGTCCCCCACGGATCTATTCTGGGTCCCATCTTGCATACTATATATGTGCTACCCCTTAGTCAAATCACAATATTGTTTTGTATTGCTATGCTAATCAAGAAATTGATAACCTAAATTGTTTTGTAGTTGAATGAATCGAAATGGGAAATTTTAAAGAGATTTTGTTACTTTACTATTTGTTTCATTACAGCTCGAAAACAACTTGAAATATTTTTAGTGAAATTAACTTGGAAGTAATTAATCTGTACATGTGTCCAAATAAATTGTCAATTTAAAAACAATTCCTTGATTTTAAAACTTCAGTACAACACAGCTAAATGGTCAGTTATGCTTTTGTTGATATTTTATTTCCTTGTGTTGACCATTATTTTATCTGCAACATTTAATAGATGGTTAAAATGTCTGTGAACCATTAAAACACACACATTCAAAAGTATATACACAGGAAGCATATAGTACAGTAGGCCATAATAAACCAAAACTCAGAAATACTGCAGCTTTTAGATATTCTCATCGTCCTTGATAAACAGGACCAGCAGACAGATGTCTGTTGATATCACAGAACTGTTTAATTTAATGACCACACACACCAAGTTATTTTCAATCTGGCTGAATAGACATGTTTTGGTTGAAGCTGTGCCGATAATGATGTTGAAACTCCATTGCTTATAAAATCAATAATGTTGTAATTTGTTGGTGCATTGAAGCTGAAAGGAGATCAAGGAAGACATCAATCCAGCATACTGTAAACTCCCACACAGCCCAATGGAGAGATCTAACCAGACTAAATAATTTAATTTAAATAAAAAGTTAAAAATAGAACAAATTTTGTGTAATAATTTGCCTTTTGATTCTTCATAGTACAACCCAATTCCCAAAAAGTTGGGACGCTATTTAAAATGAGCCAAGCTGTATTAAGACGGGTAGAATGTGGCTCGGTATTTGCTTTCTGAAATAAGCAGTGACGTCCCTGAAAGAGACGTTAACTGGATGGCATCATGTTGCCCCAAAACCTGTATGTAGGCCTACTTTTCAGCATTGATGGTGCCATCACAGATGTGTAGGTTAACCATGCCATGGTCATTAACCCACCCCCATACCATCCCAAACACTGTCTTTTCAACTTTGTGCTTGTTACAATCTGGATGGTCCTTTTCCTCTGGAGCCCGGAGGACATGACGTCCATGATTTTCAAAAACTATTTGAAATATAGACTTGTCAGACCACAGCACACTATTCCACTTTGCGTCAGTTCATTTCAGATGAGCCCAGGCCCAGAGAAGTCTGCAGCATTTGTGGATTTTGTTGATATATGGCTTTAATTTTGCATGGTAGTCTTAAATTGCATTTGTGCATGTAGCAAGGAACTGTGTTTACAGACAATGGTTTTCCAGTTTCACATGTAGTGATATCCTTTATAAATTCATATCGGTTTTTAATGCAGTGCCACCTGAGGTCATGGGCATTACATTTTATAT
The DNA here is from genome assembly GCF_949987685.1 of Ammodytes marinus. Lineage (NCBI taxonomy): Eukaryota > Metazoa > Chordata > Actinopteri > Uranoscopiformes > Ammodytidae > Ammodytes > Ammodytes marinus. The sequence continues at coordinate 16,765,974 of NC_137235.1, forward strand.
TTGACCTCGTCCCTTACCTGAAGAGATGTTCTCTCTTCCGGATTCTACTAATGTATTAATTATATTATGGATGGTTTATAGTGAAATCCTTAAATTCTTGGTTGAAACAATGTTTTTAAACTGTTGGACTTTTTTCCTATGCAGTTCTTCACAAAGTGGTGAGCCTCAATCCATTATTGCTTGTGAAGACTTAACCTTTACGATATGACCCTTTGATAGCCAATCAGGATAACACCTGTTACCAGTTAACATATTTATGAGAGTAATGTTCTAAAAAGTTGTTTTTTGATCATTCTACAGCTTTCCCAGTCTATTATTGCCCGTCCCAACTTTTTTGAAAAGTGTTGCCGACATCAAATTCAAAATAAGAATATATTTACGAAAAACATTGAAATAGATAAGGTAAAACATTAAAATATTTTGCCTCTGTATTGTTTTCAACTTCAATGTATGTCAAAAAGGATTAACAAATGACCACATTTTGTTTTATTTAAGTTTTACACAGCGTCCCAACTTTTTTGGAATAGGGGTTGTAGAAACTGCACAGATCTGATTAATAACATTCACAATGGCTTCCATCTCATTGCTACAAACCAGCATGAACAACGCAAAGAGCTATATACATATATACACCTTTGCTGCAGGGAGAAGCCACAGCTAAAAGACAAATCACAAAAATGTGACAGAGAAAATATATGAATGTGTTATCAGAGCGGAGAATATATACAAGCAAAAGTAGGAGAAGACGTCCAAAAGAATTTAATCAAAGTTCGGCTGGTCGATGTCTGGGGGGACAGTGCAGCGCGTCAGGTTAGACAGGTAGAGAGCAGTAGCCATGGGAACGGCACCGGCAGCCACTTTCAGGATGGTCATCAGCCTCTCTGTGGCATTGGTCACACCATCTGGTGTCTGGAGGGGAAGAACGTTACACAAGATTGCTTTTAAGGAAACAGAAAAACATTGTGATCAGAGAAATACATACAGTGTGATGAGAGATATAGAATATTGTATTTCTCTGTATAATACTAAACTGAAAGAATAGAGTCCTGTTCTTGACACTGTCTGCATTTTCGAACACATCCAAAATCCCCCTCCCCACAGGAGAAATGTGTATTCCACAAATCTCAGGTTTTATATACTATCTATGGGTTAAACCCATCTTAGAGTCTTCAGACTTTCCCCTCCCCCTCCCTTGACTGACCAATTGAAAGACACTGCATTGTTGCTATGATGAACTGAAGCACATTGTTTTAACTTGTATAAAGCTTGTGACTTGATGTCTGAACTTTGCTATTCTCACCCTGGTAGCATACGTGCTGCCTGGATCAGAATGGACCTTCATCTCTAAGGACCAAAGAAATGAAACCTCTGTTGTTTGATTAAATACTCTGCTTGATTATTACAGCCTTATGATCTCATTTTATCCTTACAACATACAACTGGTGTTTTATTGTCAACAGCACAGGCCTCAGAAATGTCATACTCAACAAAAAGGAACTAAGCTTACATTGCCAAATTAATTGGACATTAAAGTTCTACTCCTTTTTTAACTAGTTAACCGTCTGTTAAGTTCCTATCAAATAGTGAGTTAAACAATTGTGATTGAGCATATGACCCACTGATAACTGCGCTTGTATTTGCTGCTTTGCCCTGTTATACTATCGGAACAGCAACCTCGTATTTCTAAACTAAATTGAATGATTAAGACTTTTCAGGACCTACAGATGCCCTGTTTCCACTCTGACCAAGTGGCCAGCAACATTAAAAAGAGCTGTGGCTTTCCCTAATGCTGTATTTAAGTAATACACGTGACTTTTTCTCTGAAATTATTTTCTGGGTTCAAACCATTGTATCCAAAATTGATACAAACCTGATCCTCTGCAAACAGCAAGGGGCAGTGGAGTGACGCGGCCAGCTTTCGGACAGCGTCCACGCGTTCTGTAGGGACCAAAGCGTTACGAGCTGCAAGAGACGGATGCACAAGAGGGTAGCCAGTCAGAGGAAGATAGAAAAGGCTGAGCTAAGGGTGGGTTCATTCATTCTCCAACTATAAACGAAATGATCAGTTATAGAATTATTACAGAAATATTCATCCTTTTTGCCCCCATTTTGTGTTTGTTCATGTGATTCAAAGAGCTGAGGAGAGGAAGCCAATATTTGTAGAAGAATACATACCATTAGTGACCATAAAGCAGACTTTTCCAAGGAAATATCCAGGATCCAAATATTTCAGGGAAGCTTCAGCTGACAGGAAACTATTACAAAATATATTCAAACAATTTGTGAATATTAATTATGACTGATAGAAGATACAATATGTAGAACAAACGATGGCAGAGATATCAGAAGCTCTTTGCTTGACAATAGATGGACCCAGGCCTTATACTTTCAAAACCCATCCAGACTTTTAGTTTAGTATTTATACTAAACTAAAAGTCTGTGGATGGGTTTTAAATGTGTTGGCAGCAAGATAAAAAGAGAAGGGAAAATATTTTGATTAGGGACTTTTAAATAATTAAGTGATGAGTGAGTTGATAAGTGAGAAAAATATTAAGAGGCATTGTGAAGATGGTAGTTAACAAAGCAGTTGATGCAAGAGGTTAAGTTTACCGATGTGTGTGGTTTAATAGAAAGAAAATAAATACAATTTTGAAGGACTTATTTAGGGACATTGAGTTGTATTAAGGCAAACTACAATACACAGTAGATACTTCAACCGTGTGTCTAGGTGGTTAGGAAAGAGGAGATGAAAATGATCTACAGTCCCCTACAAAAGTATTGGAACGGTGAGGCCAATTCCTTTATTTTTGCTGTAGACTGAAAACATTTGGGTTTGACACCAAAATATGAATATGAGACAAGAGATCAACATTTCAGCTTTCATTTCCAGGTATTTACATCTGGATCTGATACACAACACATAAGATAGCATTATTTTTAAAGGAACACCACATTTTTAGGTGAGCAAAAGTATTGGAACAGATAGGCATAAAATAAATTAAAGTGAATAAAACTTAATATTTTGTTGCAAATTCTTCTCTTGCAATAACTGCATCAAGCCTGTGACCCATTGACATCACCAAACTTTTGCATTCTTCCTTTGTGATGCTTTTCCAGGCTTTCACCGCAGCCTCTTTCAGTTGCTGTTTGTTTTGGGGGGTTACTCCTCTTTAGCAGGTAAAATGCCTGCTCTATAGGATTAAAGTCTGGAGATTGACCTGGCCAGTCTAAAACCTTCCATTTCTTGCCCCTGATTAACTCCTTTGTTGTTTTGCAGTGTGTTTTGGGTCATTATCTTGCTGCATCATGAAGGATCTTCCAATCAGTTCGGTTGCATCTTTCTTTAAATTGCCAGACAACATGTTTGTTTTAACTTCTGAGTTCCTTTTGCTGTTGCCCTCATGTGTTACATCATCAATGAAGAATAATGAGCCCGTCCCAGAAGAAGCCATGCAAGCCCAAGCCATGACATTACCTCCACCGTGTTTCACAGTTGCCTGTATGTTTGGGATCAGGAGCAGATCCTTTCTTTCTCCAAACTTTAGCCTTTCCATCACTTTGGTAAATGTTCATTTTGACAACAACACAGTAACACATGATGGCAGCAGCAAAATGAACTTAGAAGTCTACAGAAGTCTACAGAAACATTCGGTCTGCCAATTTAAAGAAAGATGCAACCAAACAGATTGGAAGATCCTTCATCATGCAGCAAGATAATGATCCAAAAAAACTGCAAAAACAACAAAGGAGTTCATCAGGGGCAAGAAATGGAAGGTTTTAGACTGGCCAAGTCAATCTCCAGACTTAAACGCTATAGAGCATGCATTTTACCTGCTAAAGAGGAGACCGAAGGGAGTAACCCCCAAAACAAACAGCAACTGAAAGAGGCTGCGGTGAAAGCCTGGAAAAGCATCACAAAAGAAGAATGCAAAAGTTTTGTGATGTCAATGGGTTACAGGCTTGAAGCAGTTATTACAAAAGAAGAATTTGCAACAAAATAATAAGTCTTATTAATTTTATTGTAGATCTATCTGTTCCAATACTTTTGCTCACCTAAAAATGTGATGTTCCTTTACAAATAATGATATCTTCTCGGTTGTATATCAGATCCAGATGTCAATACCTGGAATTGAAAGCTGAAATGTTGATCTATTGTCTCATATTCATATTTTGGTGTCAAACCCAAATGTTTCCAGTCTACAGAAAAAATAAAGGAATTAGCCTCACCGTTCCAATACTTTTGTAGGGGACTGTATATTAGTTACCTGAGCTCTGAGGTCAGGTTGATGATAAACACCACCAGGTCAATCCTTGGACGACTTTCCATGTTCTCCATAGGCAGAGGCAGACTCTTTGCTAGTCTCCTGAACGAGCACAACACACATTCTTGTTTTCAGATTCAACATGGTCACTAATATCATATGTTGCAAACAGGTGGAAATTAGGTGTTCAAGTCACGTGTGATGGAGGGTTCAGATGGGAAAGAATCCCATGTCTACAAATCAAGACGAGGTTTGAAAGACTATAGATATGTAAGAGTATTATTCTACGATTATTAAGCACCAAGTCGGATGTTGTAGCTTTCCGAAAAATATGATTTTCCCAGTTGTAATGACAAGCTCATGTGAACAAATTTTTTCCAGTATGCAGCTAGTAACAACAATACATTTAGCATACAATGACTACAGCACAACAGTTTTAAGCTGAACCCCAAATTTGACCAAACACATCCTTTTGATTTTTCATCTTAACAAAGAAATGGTGTAAAGCAACTGTTTGTACACCAACCACCAAATAATTGATTATCAAAAATCTATTGTTGTCAGTAAATAAAATGCATTTGTTAAACAAATATGCAAAAATGAATAAAAACAAGTGAATTTCATGATGTTCCCTTGAACAGACTTCAGCAGTACTCACACAGTCACAGTCACATTGTCCACCAGAGCGTCAGCTAAACTCTGCTGAAACTGCTCCTCATTCTCCACTAGCTGATGGAAAAAAACACAGACCCCTGATGATAACACACTGCACTGTCACACTGCCATCAAATTGACAAGAAATACTCTGAATTACACCTGAACATGGGCGTTGAAAGTAACACAGCAACCAGAACTGAATCAAGTAATGAGATGCCACTTTGATCAGGTTAACAGAAAACAATAAAAAGGCATATTGTAATCTGACTAGCTGCATGTATCTTTGTATGGGTATATGTTTTCATATGTAGGCTACTATATGTCAAAATGCTCAAATACATGTTCAAACCCAAAACGCATTTCTGGACAGTTTATTTAAATTTGGAACATAATGTCAACTACAAAGCACTGCTCTCCTGGCAATGTTCCCTAACCGTTTCAACCACGGTTTCAAAATTTGACCTCTAACATAACCTATCACAATTAGCGAACATGTGAATGGTTTCGTAATGCCTTTGTTTTGAAATGTTGAGGATGACAGGGTGATGTTTAGATAAAAGCAGGTCCTTCTGTGGGATAGTTAACAAATTAATCGATCAAGTCCAGACAACCAGTAGCCTAGCAGTAAACAGCGAATCTACATTATACTGTGGCAGTCCACGCCTATGCCTGGATACCTAGTTTACACTTTAAAAGCACTTTTACTCCACTTTTAGCGCAACCTGATAGCAAATCAAAATGTCCTAACATCTTATCCACTACTTTGTTTTTAACGAGGATTCTCTGTAGCAGTCGACAGCTGGACAAACAAATGTTATTTATAACTCACCAGGATGTTCGCCTTCAAATCAGGCTGCTTACTAAACGGCTTCAGCAACGACATCCTGATATATAAACTTATAAAGGCCTCAGTTTTGTTAATACATTTCTGTTCAGTTCATGATCACTCGCGCTTCTTTTCAGAACGTACGTCTGCTTAATGACGATGTCCACATTTGCAAATTGACGTCATGACGTTTTGTCTACGTAAGTAATAAGCAGTTGTATAGTGCCACCTTCAGGCTGACAGTTGTTCTGCATTTGACCCCTCCTGAGCTAGTGCAGATTTTGTAGCCTGCCTACATATGGAGAAAAATTATTTTACCAATAATTGATGAATTAAGAAATTAATTATCTTAAAACAAGAGCCTCAGCAGCAGGTAAGACTCTTACTCAATTACGCATCACATTTTTTCTTTAAACAAATACAAAATTAACCTTTAAAAATATATGAATATTCTGCATGTTTTCGGCACAATGTCTCCTAATTGAACACAACATTTTAAGTATCTATGTAAAATTGTGTTGTTAGACATTGATGAAGCTGAAAAAAACTGGTCCTTTTGTTACATCAAACATGATTCTTAATTTGACCAAACTCTATGCATGAACACAAAGAGAAACCTGTATAAACACAGTGTACTTGAATGGAAGCAGAACATTTTATTCACTTAATGGTGGCACAACATAGTAGTTTCCCCCCCTCCAGGTTGTATCACAGCAAACAGGACACAATTCTCTGGGCCTTTAAGTGTCAGTATGTAAAGATGCACTTCATCTATATGCATTCACATGTCAGGAACTGAGTGGAAACATTTGCATTCTATGAGGGGGACGAGTGAGTTTATTTTCAAAGTATGAGTTGATCTTGAATGATGGGCAGGCTCAAGGATGTGTACCGGATTTTCCAAATGCGATTGTTATGGCTTGAAGGCAACGAATAAAACACAAACATCAGAAGTCCCTTCAGTCAGTCAAAGCTCACTTCAAACATTAATTCGAGTGATATGCCGCATTATTGAGTCCAACCCTTGTAAATGAATGCACAGCTACTGAGACTGATGGATTCTTAAATGGAACAGAAAAAAACAGTATTAAAACTTAAGTAATGATAAAAAAATAACAGCACTTCATGTGAGTAAAATAAAAAAACAGACTCATATTAGGGTTGCTGTTTCTTTACTCACTCATCCCTCAACTCTGTCAAAAATAACTGTACATAAGATCGACAAGATGGCATTAAAAATGACTCAACTGCTTCCAGGTCATCCAAACCTCACAATTCCAAGGTCTTATAAAAAGTCTGTGTTTTTCTTTTTTGTCTGCCATCACTGAATATGTTCCCTCATCCCCAAGTTACATTTCTACTGTCCAGACCACCCCAGCTAATGTACATGTCCCACTTTTTACATGAACACACATACAAAAAGCTGATAGGCGCACACGAACGCAGTCGCACCAACACACACTCATCTCCCCATGCTCCTCTCACTAAACAATTTATCCAATTCAAAAAAACTTTGGAAGCGTCCCCCCCAGTTCATATCTCCCCGGACTCTCGCTCCTCGGAGCTGGAGCGTCGGTCCCGCTCGTATGACAGGGATCTCTCTCTGTCTTTATCCCTGGCAGTGTCCGCGGGCGGAGATGTTTCTCTGCCCTCCCAGGCCCTGAGCTGTGGCCCGTCGTCACGCCATCCTTCTGCTGTGGCCTCTACTACTTTCTCCGGAGACAGCGAGCGCTCTCTCTCGCGGGTGTGAGATGACCTTTCTTTGGAGGATCTGAGGGGAAAAATGATCAGCCAAAGATTAAAAAAAAAAAATCATGAAAAGTACATTTCCAGCATGGAGTCCTCGGTTTGACATTTTCTTTGCTTCCGTGACAGAATCTAAGGGTTATTGTCCACGTGTAGAAAGACTGTTCATTTCATTTTCATTTTCATTTTCCTTTATTTAACCTCGAAAGATCAATTGAGGGGTGACCCTCTTTTACAATGACGTCGAGTTTGTACATATACACAATATACAATGAGAATACATAACAAGTTTACACACACACACACACACACACACACACAGACAACAACAATTTAAAACATTCAGATCAATTGAATGAGAGACATAATAGCCTAATTAAAACAGTTACAAGTGTAGAGGGGCTGATTCAAAATAATAATTTTAAATTGGTTAACAGTTATGAGTGTATTTATTTTAATTGTATGTTGTAGGCTGTTCCAGGAGTCAGGGGCACTATGGCTAAAAGCGGATTTACCAAGCTCAGACCGGGCATAGGGGACATATAACATGAGCATGTCAGTTGAGCGGGTTTGATAAAGCCCATCTGAAATAAGCAGCATTTCTGTCAAATATAGTGGTAGCTTTCCAGTCAGAGCTTTATATATGCCAATGTGCATCACGTCTCTCCTTAAGGGAGGACCACCCAACCTTTTCATATAAAACACAATGGTGTGTATCATAAGCATCTCCTGTAATGAATCTCAAAGCAGAGTGAAATACAGAGTCTAGGAGTTTAAGGCATGAACGAGATGCATGCCGATAAACCACATCACCGTAATCAAGGACAGACATAAAAACTGCCTCAATAATCCTTTTCCTACTGAACAACGGGAAGGTGGCTTTATTCCTATAAAAATAGCCAATCTTTTGTCGGAGACGACAGACAAGATTTTTTATGTGAAATGTAAAAGAGAGTTTTTCATCTATCCAGATGCCAAGATATTTATATTCAGTGACTCTTTCAATATGAGATCCATTATTTGTGTGAATAATAAGATCATTAAAATGTGTAATTCTTGCTCTGGAAAAGCACATATATTTTGTTTTTTCTATATTAAGGACAAGCCTGAGATCCACTAGACAGTTCTGCAGTGACTGGTAGGATAGAAAACAGTTAGTTTTGATAGTGTCAAAACTAGATACATTTCCAAAAAAAAAAGGGACTTTATGTCCTTGTACAATTATATAAACTGCCTGGCTAAAAAGAAAGTCACACTCAAATATTTTGTTGGACCATCTTTAGCTTTGATTACAGCACGTATTCGCTATAGCACATTTTGTAAAGCTTTTTTTGGCACATAAGGTTGCTGAACCTTAAAGAAGACCTATGATACTTTAGTATCAAATAATTACGTACATGCATTTCGACGTATTCCCTGCTGACTGTCTGGGGTGGCTGTGCAGAGCACTAAAAACTATGGCAGCCGGTCGAGCCGAACTTGTTCAAATTTCAGGGTAGTTTCTGTCACGCTCGGGTAGTTTCTGTCATGTTTCCATGTATGGTAATGCTGCTCAGGCAAGCTCCGGCTGCATGCCCCCACCTTCCTGAAAATTTCCCGCTGCTGGAAGGAAGGTAACTAATCACAACAGAGTGGGGTTTGCAGCAGGGGGGAGGGGCGGAGAAGCTCAAAGCAGTATGTAGAGAGAGACTGCTGTGCTAGCTAGGGTAAGAGGAAGAGTGTCCCGAAAATCTACATTGTTTTTTGTGATGTGATTCGTGTCAGGTTGCTCTATAGCAGTTTTTAACAAGAAATTAAGACCAGAAAAGTAGTATAATAGGATCTCTTTAAGGCTACACAGCTGTATAGTCCATATCCCTCACATTGTGCATGTGGAAACGTTCTTGCTTTAACTATTAAACATAGCCGGGAGTTCTACTGTCGATATTTGACATTTGAATCCACCAAATGTTTTAAGTGATCTCCCATCACTATCATTAAATATTTTTTTTCCAACCGCATTTTTGAACAATGTGTCGACTCAACAATCAATTCTCGACTCGTGTTCAAGACGACTCTAAAAATGGTAATTTGACTTTTTTTGGGGCCATGGGACATGTCTGTGATGAGAGGTCACGTGGTCGTGAACGCACTGCAGGCGCTTCATTTCTGCAATGTGCAAGCATTAAATGTCCAGTGTGGGTCAACAGGGCAGTGCAAAATATGCAGCATAAAGTTATAACATTCGTCAATGACCGTGCTGTTAAATCACCTACACTCAAAGCAGCAATTGGAACGCTGTGACGGTGAAAAAGCCCGGGAGACCTCGCCAGTGTGAGCGACTGAGCCGCCGTGCAGAAAAACTCTGTGGTTTGACAGCTACAATGATAGACGGGGATATCCTGCCCGTTAACGTTGTCTAGAGCAACGGCTTCCGCGATCTGTTTGTATGTCTGGAGCCCGGGTACACCACAGAGCCACGTCAGCAAACTTACTGCACCACTAAAGGGACTGTACGCCGCCTCCCTCCGTTAGTTTCTGTTTCAGCTGAGAAAGTTACAACGACGCATGGACTGTGTTTAATTAAAGCATATCATTTTTATTATCAAAAAGGCTTTGATGCAAATTTGCAAGCCGCAAAAAAAAGGCACACTTTTTTTTGTGTCTGGCACAGTAAATCGATCGATTTGTCGATTCATGCCTCCAACACGTCAACTCACAAACAATGAGTCCCTAGTTGCATTGGACAGTTCTTAACCGAAATTTAGTTTGTGACTTTTTTTGGCCGGGCAGTGTAAATTGTAACTCTGAACATTAGTTAATTCTTTGATAGATTGGTGGCTATGCTAGTTATCGTATTTAATGTTTGAATTAATCTAGAACTAAACATGTCACGTTCATTGCTCACCAATCTCAATTAGAATATTAACATCAGTCGAAACTGTTGAAAAGTGGCCTGCATTTACCAAGTTTGTGTTCTTGGTTTGAGTGACTTAGTTATGTTAGTTGAGGATTGTCATGCCATTAAATCTGTGTATGTTTCAGTGATGGAGAAAAGCCACACCTCTCCTTCCTTTTGCGCCTCTGAGAGTGGGAGCTTGAGCGATGCCTTTCCTTGTGTCGATGTTTCCTCTCTCTATCGCGCTCCCGATCCCCACCTTCTTCTCTGGAATGAGAAGAGTGGTGGCGCCTCGAACGATGAGAGGACGAACTGCCTCCATCCCTAGAAAAATGTTAAGAGAGAAAAAATGTTTTTTAACTTTTAGTATCTATAAAAAAAAACAAAAAAAAAAAACAGGTAGGCTGAACTAATGTAAGCTATAGAATGTAAGCTATAGAATCTCATATAAAAGGAGTTACGCTGAAGCAACCAGACTGATGCATCTCGTCTCAGGATGGCTTTAGTTAGTGTAGTTTAGCCTACTGTGCTCTACATTAGCCACGGTGATTAAATGCACAGGGTTGGTTGTGTGACATTACACACCTGAAGGTAACAGTTAAATTAAATTGTAAAAGCCTTATTACTTTTTGAGATGTTGGTGGATGTTTTAATTTCACGGTTTCAGGCAAAGTGGTCCAGGTTCACAGACAATAATACATTTTGTTTGACTCAACAGCTTGCACTATTAATAGGGATCATACTGCAGCGTCATCATATCATTAAATGAGTAGTAATTCAACTACAACTCAAAACTACAACTTGAACTAAATGTCAAGTCATGTTTTTTTTTATGCCTGCTTACTTTATCACCACAGGGTGTTGGTACAGCTGGCTTCATATACCATAAGATCCTTTTGTTATCGTATAAAAATACCATCATATAATGAAAGACCATAAAACAACATCATGCCACACAAAAAGACTAACAATGGGTTACTCTACAAACCACTACATGCCAACTTAAGTTAGACTTGCATTAATATCTACTTGACATATACCAGTAGCTACAGTTTGCAGCGGAAGAGGCGGGGAAGTAATACATTTCCTCATAAAAAAAATAAAAAAAACTTTTGTGAAGCAACTTTGGTTGATGACATACCTGTATCGGTCTCCACTTCTAGATCTTGACCTGAGAGAACCCAAGAAAACAAATCAGATGATTTCAGTTATGGGACGATACAGAATATTTTTTCTCTGCAACAATGGCAGGCAAACGGTTTCTTACCTTCTACGCTCCCTCTCTCTTTCTTTCTCCCATTGTTCCCTTTCACGCTCTCTCTCTCGTTCTCGCGTCACCTCCCACTGCTTCTCCTTTTCATCTTCTTTTTCACGTTCCTCTCGTCTTCTCGATCGCATTCTCTCTTGTTTCTCTACGACTGCTTTCTGGAAAATAAAAAATAAAAAAAGAGAATAGGCTGAAAAACACTGGCAGTGGAATAAATATGATGTCATGGCTGACATATGTACTAAACTGATAATCAATAACAATTATAATTAAAGTAGCTCTGTTCATGCTAGTGCCAGTGCATCCCTTACCCTGAGCTTTTCAAGCTTCTCACGAATTTCGATGAAGCCGATGTGCAGTTTGCCCCCAAAGTGGTCAGCCAGACGACGATCGTTGTCGTGAAGACCCAGGTAGGCAGAGCACACCTCGCACACCCGTAGTTTTTGTTGTTGAAAGCTGGAGGCTGGCATTGAGTTTCTGTACACATCCTGCAAGAACAAAAAGTTATAAGACAATGCAGATGGAAATAATTAATTCAATACACATAATGAACAACTAAAGGGGACTTTTAATTTGTATTTTATAATGCGTGCATGACGGAGCCTGTTGTTGAGGGTCAGCTATATGTCAGATTGTGCCTTTAACTTATTTTTGTAAACACATCTTCACAGCCAGAAACTTATATTTTAAGTTTAGTTGGTAAATACAAATATTATTCTATTCTGACTCAAACTTGTCACAACAAAGCAGCCATTAAAGCTCTGACCTCTGCTTCTTTCTTCGAGGCCCGGGTCTTCTCCACCATTTCCAGGACTTCCTGGGCTTCGTCTACGTTCCCCTCGCCCCCAAGCTGCTCAGCGCGGGCCAGAAGCTTCCCGATCTCTTCATTCAGCTCGTGGACACGTTCAGCCTTTTCACGGACGGAGAAACAAACACAAAACAATTTACTTAAAGCTGTAAAAACATTTTTTCATTTTGCACAGATTCATGATCACTAGATGATGTGACATTCACCTTTGAATATTCCCTGTGATAAAGAGTATTCATAAAGACCTTATGATAATCCAACTATCAAATGACGAATGTCAAACAGTGAATTTCCTACCTTTGCAGCCACTTCAGCGCTGATCTCGTCCTGCGTCTCCGATAGTCTCTTTTTGGCCAGCTCAGTCCTGCGGTCGCAGTCAGCGATGAAAGACTGAAGGTGCTCAGCAGCCTGTGTGAAAACACATGAGATAAGTGTGCTTTGTGTAAAAGTACACACCATGGTCGCTGTTGGAAAAATAATGTTTAACATATTAAAACTCTAATCTATTCATCTTTCTCAAAACAAATGCAATTAGTACTTTGTAGAATTGTTCATCTGTTATTTATTGCTGGCACAGTAAGTATAGTGTCTCTCTGCAAATAAGTTTGTGTCAACAAGATGTATCTGCTACGATCATAACAATCATCCTCAGACACATCCATGTCCGTCAATTCTGTCACTCTGCTTTCAATAGCCCCTTTTACACAGAGATTGCGGCATATTGACGGAACAACATCACTCCAAAATGCCGGCTTTGCTTGCTTCTGTGTTATTTACACAGAACCAAGCAACGCCGGCCTGCTGGCGCATCAGTAGTCCCTTTTACACAGCGCTCCGGAATGAAAGAGGTGTGACGTAAACATTTAGCGCCGCGCTGGTCAGCTGCTTTACAACAACAACAATGGCCGGTGAATTGAGAGCAGAAGTGCTGGAGCTTGCAGTAAGAGGGCCGTATTTTACTGTCCCCACGATGTGCCAGTTGATCTCGCTACGCGCTGAGTCCAACATCACTGGGACAGTTAACCAAACTGACTAAATCAATCCGACCGCTTCACCTGTGTGTGTGTGTGTGTGTGTGTGTGTCAGGTTGGTTGTGAGCGAGTCTCTTTGTGAGGGCAGCGATCTGCCAATCAGACATACACATACACACAGTGTGTGAAGTCACGTTACTGTAGACAGAAATAAAGTGTGGATATACGCTCAGACTTAGGATAATAACAGCGGCGGCGGAATGTGTTAGCAAAACAGTAGCTCTGTGGCTAACAGCTGAGCCGGAGCCTTCAGTCAGCTGAAGCAGACAGTCTAGCGGGGCGAGCAGACTATTCCCCCGTTACTAGGTCGACCTTCAAGCTGAACAAGAGCCCTGCGCTGCGCGTCGGGGTCCTGCTTCAGCTTGTCGGTCTTTATTTCTAGCAAGTGACCCGTTCGCTATACTTTATCCCTTACTTAGCCTAGCCTAGCTTTCCATTGTACAACTTCTCCTGGGCAGAAATAGACTCATACACTCTGCAAAATGGAGCGCGGGGGTTTGGATTGAGCAACGGACCTTATGATCAGATAGATTATACACCGTTCCTTTTATTTGGTGATTTTTACGGGACATCAGGCCGCCGTGGTTAATGTTAAACACACGTCCTTCAACTGCTAACATGGTCGCATGTTTAGAACGTAGACTATGGAACGTCAAACGCCCCCCTGTTCCGCAACAACAAGCTGGAGCATTTAAACAGAGAGGCGGAACTGATCGTGTCGGGAATCTTACTACCCCCCGAGGTAGTAAAATTCCCGGAACGATCACTCGCACCTTTCTTCCCTCGTTCCGCAACTGTCGCATTTACACAGCTGGGGGGAGGGCCGAAAGGCCGGCATATTCCCGGCTTTCACTGGCTGTGTAAAAGGGGCTAGTGATTCTTAAAAATGGACCTCTAACCTGTTATGCAGTCATTCACAATTTAACAGCACACTCCATTAGGACATTAGGAAAGGTGTTAGCATGATTGCGATGGACGTCTAGCCACGACAGGGATTTCCATCACTGAGAGAGAGAGAGCCTTGCTTTCAACAGGATCTGCTCTTTTGGAAACAGCCTACGGAATGACTGTACTGCTTAGAAGAAGTGATCCAAAACATGGCCATCAGTTTCAACTTATGTGACTTTTAGACTGCATCAGCCCATCTTCAGCAACCATCAGATGATCAGGTGAACCACGTAGGATGGTTGTCATCTCGCTGACACGCCTATACATTCACACTGTTGTCCGACTAAATATCTTTTGTTTGACATTAGAGCAGAATGTCAGTCTGAATATCTATCGCTAGATACAGGAGAGCCATTTATTGGATTCAATTAATGATTAATGCAAGAATTATGGTGCAAGAAGTCAAGCTCTGGGGATATATGAGAGTTTTAAAACAGTTGTTACCACATGGCAGGATTTCAGAACATAAGTTATCGGAACGACGATCATTTTATCCAGTGAGTAGGGGAGAACGGGGTTGGTAGGCACACTTTTTACTGTAGTGTGAATTGCTCATCACCAAAAAGTCTACTACTACTATTAATACAACTACTAAGGGGTCGGTTGTCACACTATGGGGTTGTTTGTCACAATGTTATCTTAAGTTAAATTGCATTGTCAAGTTGACAAATACGCCTACATAACTTACTACTACTTCTTCTTCTTCTCCAGCTGGGGTGGAATGCACTGGGGTGCAGTAACCTTGGCCGCTGGTCTAATTTGGGGTGCGCTGGGTTGTTTTGATTTTGTTGCCCTTTTTTCTTTTGCATGCTAGCTGCCTTTTCCTGCTCTATTCTTTCCTTCTCTGGGGGTGTCAGTGAGGATACAGCTTGACAATTTATTTTCTGTATACCAAAATTTCATAAACAGCGCCTTCTGGTGTCAAGATATAACGAATGTGACAACCAACACATGTGACATATAACCCCATTCTCCCCTGTAGGCTTTCCATTAAGGATGAGTAAAAAAAATACAATTTTAAATGTGGCCATTTGGCACGTTTTCCTTGGACTGGATTTGTATTAACCAGTAACTTATTTCCGTTAGGTGTGTGTGTGTGTGTGTGTGTGTGTGTGTGCCTATCCGCGTGTGTGTGTGTATGACTCACATCAAGTTCGAAAAAGTACTCCTGTTCCTTAGAGGCGATCTCGAAGTCTGCTCTGAGGGCCAAGTCATGGACTTTGGAACAATCTCCCAGGTCCATTCTCTGCAGAATTAACAAAAGTGTACACATATTTAGTTTGTAAGCTTCACTCATTTTGACATTTGTCCTGCATATTATTCCACAATGTTGAAATGTCATGTTTTAGAGCTTTTTTAAAGGGCATCAGATCAGGAGCTGTACAGTAATTAATATATTCTTTGGATCACATTGTTTCAGGGGCAGGACTTTGATATCCATCCCTACTGCGCATGTGCAGTGCAGTACAGTAACAGCTCATTCTTGTGTTGGCGTCTTACTACAGCAAATTCCAAATGAAAAAGATAAACAGTTATTTTGGAGGTTGATGTTTAATTGGAAGGGGTTTACATTAACATCAAACGGTTGGTGTTGGACCTTTACTCTCCTTTTGTTTATAGCAAGCCAAGTTTAAGGGGACAGAATGTAATTGGAGAAGTTAAAAGTTACATTCAATTGTTAACAGGCAAATCTGGCATTAGTCCATGACCCAAATATCCACTTACATTTGGTACAGTTCTTTAAAAATGTGTATCCAGCCTGAATCGTTCCCTTTTGCTTATTATATTTTCCTCCAATCTGATAAAAAAAAAAATTAACTTGGTATGTTCTTTAAATAAGAAAATTATGTATAAAAAATATGAGCCCTGCACTGCTCACACAACATAAATGTCATTGTTAGCTCAGATGGTAATTTTATCTTTTTTCCCCCCCAATGTGCTGGGGTGGAGCCAAAGGTACTAATACAACTACTGTCCGAATATTTCCCATCTGCAGTGTGTACGATACATTAGCATGCTCTCTGTGTGCAGATGTGCGGGTTTGTGTATAAATATGATACTCACGGTGCCAGACAGGATGTCATGTGGACACGAATCCAATAGATGACTTTTGCAGACTCGCTCATCTGAGAATTTGATTCTCTGGCGCATGGAGTCTCCTTAAAATGAAAAATCAATATGAATAAAACAGTAAGCAGACATGTTGGCTTGTGACTTAACCTGTGACTCAGTCACTCGATACCCGACTTAAACTTAGTAAGATCATTACTAAATCATTGGGGGGCAGATTTGCTGTGAACGAGACACATGTGTAACCTTAGCAGTGAAACCTAAAGTTAGCTGCTCGGACAGAGTTTGCTATCATGACAACATCTCGTGTAAAGAAATAGAGCCACGGAGAAAACGGCACTGACCATGACCAAGTAGGATACTATACAAATGTATATTTTTTTATGGTTTTTGCAGCAACTTAAAACAAACAAGTTTACAACTCAAACTCGGATACAACAGGTAGCTAGCCGACTGGCTATCCTCATGTTAGCTAGCTCAGCATGCCTCACTGTCACAGTCTGCAGTCTAGTTAGCTTTCTGGCTAATGCTAGCGACAACACAAACTCCTGTTCCGATCTGATCCGAGACAGACTAAAGCTTCAACCATACACTTTAGACCTCAACACTTCCCGCTCACCGTCTCTCCCCGTTCCCATGAGCTGATCCAGCATAGCTCGCATCTGAGCTTGGGCCGACATGTTTCCGAGTGAGTCAGTCACTCTTCGGACATGCAGCCTCTTCACCGCAGGCCTCGTCGGCTCCTCCGCCGACACAACCACCACGGACAACTTTTCCCACTCGGAGAGAGAGCTTGACCCGCGGAGCCAGCGAGCAAGCTGTGTATAACGTTAGCAGGTTTGTGGGTGGCACGGCACTTTAACAGCAGCTAAATGTGACTTTGTTACGGTGGATGACTTCGGGTCGGTTGAACAAGTGCAACGTCTGTTTGAAAACTGCTCTCGAGTCCCCAGCTCGTGCAGTGTGGCGAGTTGAGCGGGCGGTCGGTGACTGAATGTAGACAGGGCGTTTGGCTCGCTCTCTAAATTTGTATCGAAACTATAACCAGTCTGTAACGTATTTTAGGTAGTCAACTTGCTAGTAGACGTTGCCCAGTTTATTTAACGTCCTTTTCTTCCGTCTTTCCACTTCCCCTCCGTGCGCGTCGCCGCGGAGCACGTTCTCGTGCCTCCGCCTCGAGGAAGTGCTGCAGTAGTCGTCTCGCGCCCAGCTCATGGGCCCATCTCCAGCTCCTGCCCAGCTATATGTGAAAAAATAAATATTTACCTTGAATTATACCTATGAAAACAATAGTGGAATGTATTCAAAAGCAAAACAGTGTTGTCTTTCGTCATACATTTATTTAATTTTACATGATAGATTGTATAAAAAAATTGGTAACACTTTACAAAAAGGTACACACAATTGTAGTAACTACTACATAGATATGCATTACCTACTACGTTTTTTTTTTGGTAACTGCTACATAGATATGCATTACTTACTAGGTTTGTTGTTGTTGTTGTTGTAAATACTACATATATCATTTACCTACTACATGGGTTGTTTTTTTGTTGGTAACTACTACATAGATATGCATTACAGTACATAGGTTTTTTAATGGTAACTACAACACAGATATGCATTTGTGTTAGTAGTTAGTATTTATTTACTGAAAAAAACTATGTAGTAGGTAATGCATAACTATGTGCATGTCTTTGATGATGTGTTGAATGTTATGCAACCAAAAGCTAGCAACCTCATGCTAGCAACCTATAAAAATCCTCCCAGTCCCTCCCATAGAGGCGTACCACCCTGCCAATCACATACTGGAAAAATGGCGACGAGTAGGGCTATACTGCGGCTCCCACTGCGACTTTTCCCAAGAAATACGGGCGTAATGACCCGAAACACCGGCTTGAAAACATCCAACATATCCAGGACGACTCAGACTAGGACAGCAGTATCGACGCCGTCAGGGGCAATCTTACCGAAACCTGATAAAGTGAGTTTTGTTCTTCTGCCTCGGCTACCGAGTAAAACGATAAGAAATATGACTGACAACGTGGGCGGGGTTTAACGCTGGAGTGAAAGCGGATATGACCAATAAGAAACCAGGATACGCGCTGGGTTAGGCCATCCAGCCAATGAACGCGTGTTTACACAAGCTGGAGGCATTTACAGGAAGTAATTAGCCCTTATGTTAGTCAATATATGTCACTTTATTCATGCAGGAAGGCCTTTAAAAGTAAACAATTGGATACATTTGTGTTAAGAAGATACGCTTCCCAATTATTTTGTTTGCTACGTGAATTAGCACTATACATTTTGGTGTGCATCGTTGTCAAGGAAAGAGAGGTCAAAGGAAACGTTCAAACGTAGGATATGTGGGCTACAGTAACACATCTTTTGGACAGTAATAATGTAAACTTCGATAAAGTGTACCCCTAACATATAAGTATGTTAGGCCTATGAAGGTGTTGTGTGGACCAAGATGACTATAGCCTATATTGTGCCCAGACAGGAAATCCTAAAGCCTCAGTCTAATTTATCTTTTCTCTAACAGAACGCATTTCACTCTCAATTGATAGGAATTAAGTTTTCCAAATGTGAATAATTGCAGTCTATGCTGGATGGGCCTGCGTTGCGGCCACACCGCACACAATGAGCTGTACCATTAGACGGCTAGTATGACCCCTCATACCCTTTCTGCACTTAAAAAAAAATGTATAGCCTCGTTTGGGTAGGAGCCGTTTTGCTTAGAGCACAGCATTGTTGCTGTGCACTCAGCAAGACGTGCGTCATAATTGCGCAGTTCAAAGCAAGAAGACGGCTCCTACTCAAACGAGCCTTATGACTCTTTCTCTGCCTGAAGGACTGCCTGATCCAAAACTACCTGGGGGTAATTTAATCAAAACGAATTAATTTAGAAATATGCTTTGAGACAATGAAATATTTGAAAGTAGAAACTAATTTTCTTAACTTATTTATAGGCCGCCCACTTTAAAACGGGATGTTAGTTCTATCCATAATCACAAATCTGGACCAAAATATCATCGAGCAAACTGAGGTGTTGGTGGTGATTAGTATTGCTAGTAATCTGAACTGTTGTTAATACGTTTTCAATTTAAATGTCGCCTGACTGTTCCCCCTTTAATGTTTTCCAGACACCGTTTGGTCTTATCCGCATGACAATAGTGGTGGTGCCTTTCCTGTATGTGGGAACTCTGATCAGCAAGAACTTTGCCGCTCTCTTGGAAGAGCATGACATATTTGTCCCTGAGGATGACGACGATGATGATTGAGTCAACGTCAGAAAATAAATGGTAAGGTCAAAGTGTACATCAACAACGCCTTATTTAACCTTTGCACTGTTGCCTGGGTTTTTCCTTTTCTTTTTTGTGCACACACATCTTATCCATGTGCAAAGGGTGTGTCAGCTTCATGTCAAAGGGTGTAATTTGTGGCATGCTTGCAATGATGAAAACAAGAACCAGTCGAAATCTGATGAACGTTAACAGCTGTATTTTATTTACATCCACAGGGGGCTTTGCAATATCGACTGAAAGCATACCAACCAAGGACGACAGGGTAGAAGGGGCACCTTGACAACCAAATAAATCCTTCTACCTCCACCTATTGCCTTCCTCTGTCCTCTGATATTTATGCTTTCACTAAATGCATTATCATGTTAAACTTCATATCATGTGAGGCTATCAATATTACAGTTATGCCTTCACTCTTGTTTGCATGTTTCTTTCTGTCAACTCAATAAACAGAGTCAATTGGACGTGAAAAACACTTATTGTCATTTAATATAAGCAGTCTTTGGTCTTAACCCAATGGGGATTACCAAACGCACAATAGTTGCCATCATTCATATTCAGGCTACTTGAGGCCATACCGGTCATAAGGACACATGTTATTGTACTGTAATAATGGTATGCTTTCAATATTTCATTTGGCCTCTTCAGAGTAAGTTGTTATCAGTTATCCTCATATGTCAGGTCTGCCACGCTCCCTCCTGTAGTGCAGCGTTGGTCAGTCTCAAGTGTTCGTTGAGGGAGTCCATCTCCAACTGGCTTCGTCCCTTCATATTACTCAGCTCCACATAGGCCTCCTTATAGCGTTCATAAGCGGCTTCCTTCTCCTACAGTAAGGATTTGAACAATAATGTCGGACGGATCAAGGTCAAGCAGTGAGGGCCGTTTAGTAGTAAATGTGTAACATACTGTATTGGTAGTGTATTATTTTTTAAATAGTGAGATCATAAAAC
Source organism: Ammodytes marinus (assembly GCF_949987685.1). Taxonomy (NCBI): domain Eukaryota; kingdom Metazoa; phylum Chordata; class Actinopteri; order Uranoscopiformes; family Ammodytidae; genus Ammodytes; species Ammodytes marinus. The sequence continues at coordinate 16,786,722 of NC_137235.1, forward strand.
ATACCTTGGTAAGACACTGCACTTCATTCTGTAGACAACTCATTTCTTTTTTAAGGTACTGCACCTCATTGTCTTTTGCCCTTAATATTGTCTGAAAAAAATGAATTTAATTAACTAACAGTATATTGTGTAGTTTAAAATGAGCTTCAGTTAGATCAACTACATCAGTAAAATGCTTATATATATACACATTAATGCATAAGCAATACTCATAGTAAAACATATATAAACCCATTTGTCTGCATGATAACTTACTTTCACTTTCAACACTTACAATATATTTTGCCAATGGACTTGTACTGGAGTATTTTAAAGGTGCAGTGTGTAATATGACGTCATCAAGAAAGGTCTAGAAAGTTCTAGAATGCAACACTCCCTGGGTAACCCCAACCCTTTAGAATAATAACAGAAGCTACAGTGGCCTTCAAGGACAAGAACAATTCTAAATTTTAAACAATGCACCTGATGACATTCCAACTATGACACTTTCAAGATGGCGGCACTAGGCTTTGGTCCAAGATTTGCAGAAATATGGACATATATAAGACCCTTTCTAAGGGGAAAAAAATAATTTTTTTCAGCTATTATGCACTAAATTAAATGTACTTATGGATATTATAATTACTTTCTACAAAATCTGCTAGGAAATAAAACCCAAAATTCTACACACTGCAGGTTTAACACTGGTTTATGCTGATAATACTTAAGTAAAATTGGTGACTGGATTTCAAAACGTCTATCCTCAATATCTTTCAGTGCAGTGCAAATGTTTAGCTAGATTTGTATTCTGAAACATGCTCCATACTTCAGGCAGTAGATGGCAGCATGTGCTGCACTTAAATGTGACCCACCACAGATGCGCTACACAAATGAGGCCACCAGAAAAAAAGGAAAGAGAAAAGAAAGAAACCTGTGACGATGTTGCAGCAGGGAGCTACACACCAAAACAGTAAAAATGCTTTGATTATTTTGTTTTGTTAAAGTGGGTTCAAACCGTTCAAACTCTAACCTCTGCAAATGTCAATGTTTTTCCTTCAAACCCAAAATAAATGAAACTGGGTTGGCATGCAGCAGGAGGTTAAGTATTGAATCACCTACTTTCACATGCGTTGAAATTACGTAGGACATAATTTAGACACAGCCATTGAACTTACAATCATATGAAAAAGTTTGGGAACCCCTCTCAGCTGGCATTATAATTGACTCTGCTTTCACAAAAAAAAGATAAAAGTGGTATGTCTTTAATTTACCAGGAACAGCTAAGTACTGGGATGTTTTCCAAACAAAGATTTTTTGAAAAGCAGTATTTGGTTGTATGAAATAAAATAAAATGTGAAAAACTGGCTGTGCAAAAATATGGGTACCCTTGTGGTTTTGTTGATTTTAAAGCCTGTAACAGCATGTAAAACTGATGACTTTAAACGCAAAGTTGGTTGGATTATGTTGTTAAGCCTTGAACCTCATAGAATTGTCTGTTTAATCATGAGAAAATTTATTTTAGGTGCCTAAATGCAAGTTGCACTTCTCTTTGACTCTCTGCTGAAGTAAGACAGAATGGGATCATCAAAACAGCTCCCAAAAGATCTTAAAAACAAAGATTATTCATTGTCATGGTTTAGGGGAAGGCTACAAGAAGCTTTCCCAAAGGTTTCAATTGCCAATTTCTACTGTAAGGAACGTTGTCAGGGAATGGAAGGACACAGGCACAGTTGCAGTTAAACCCAGGTCTAGCAGACCAAGAAAAGTACAAGAGCGGCATATGCGGCGGATTGTGAGAATGGTTGCACACAACCCAAAGATCACCTCCAAAGACCTGCAAGAACATCTGGCTGCAGATTGTGTATCTGTACATGGTTCTACAATTCAGTGCAATTTGCACCAAAACATCTGTATGGCCGGGTGATGAGAAGGAAGCCCTTTCTGCGCCCACGCCACAGACACAGTTGCATGGAGTATGCAAAAGCTCATTTAGACAAGCCAGCTTCATATTGGAAGAAAATACTTTGGACTGATGAGACAAAAATTAAGACAAATTAATTATTTGGTCTTTATAAAAAGCAGATGTTTTGGTGCAAATTGCGCTGAATTGTTGAACGATGTACAGATACACAATCTGCAGCCAGATGTTCTTGCAGGTCTTTGGAGGTGATCTGTGGGTTGTGTGCAACCATTCTCACAATCCTCCACCTATGCCGCTCCTGTTTTTTTCTTGGTCTGCCATGCCTGGGTTTAACTGCCACTATGCCTGTGTCCTTCCATTTCCTGACAACGTTCCCTACAGTCGAAATTGAAGATTGAAACCTTTGGGAAAGCTTCTTGTAGCCTTCCCCTAAACCATGACAATGAACAATCTTTGTTTTTCAGATCTTTTGGGAGCTGTTTTGATGATCCCATTCTGTTTCACTTCAGCAGAGAGTCAAAGAGAAGTGCAACTTGCTTGTAGGCACCTAAAATACATTTTCTCATGATTAAACAGACAATTCTATGAGGTTCAAGGCTTAACAACATAATCCAACCAACTTTGCGTTTAAAGTCATCAGTTTTACATGCTGTTACAGGCATTAAAATCAACAAAACCACAAGGGTACCCACATTTTTGCACAGCCAGTTTTTCACATTTTATTTTATTTCATACAACCAAATACTGCTTTTCAAAAAATCTTTTTTGGAAAACATCCCAGTACTTAGCTGTTCCTGGTAAATTAAAGACATACCACTTTTATCTTTTTTTGTGAAAGCAGAGTCAATTATAATGCTGGCTGAGAGGGGTTCCCAAACTTTTTCATATGATTGTATTTCTATCAATACCTCTGCTTCTGATGCAGTGCGCTCGATGTTGCCAAGAGACGCCGGCTCCGACCTCTGGCCTGTGATGAAGTAACGCAAGCGGCTGATCTCTTCCGCCAGTTTGACCTTAAGCTCCTGAAAAGAGATTTTTAGCTCAAATCATATGAAGCAGAAATATAGGGAACTAGTGTACTTATTAATGTTTTAGCTTATTATGTTTCCTTCTAAATTTAACCATATAAGAAAAAAAAAATCCCTATGGTGTTATGCATGTATATGTAAAAACCTGGTTCTCTCTCCTGAGCTGCTCCAGTTCTCCCTGCTTGTGTCCAAGCTCAGTCTCTCGGCCCTTGCTGCTCTGCTCAGTGTGGCCCAGCTGCAGGCACTTCTGAGAGTAGCGCTCCGACAGCGCATCTAACTCGCTCTGAAGGACGTCCGCCTGGGGCCTGACACGCACAAACACAGAAGTAATAGGAGAAAATTATAATGTACCATTGTGCCGGGGTGGGGGGAGGGTCAGCATGATAACATAGTGACTATGACACGCTTACAGGTGGCCTCTGAGTGAAGAATCCACGTGTTCAGCTCCTCCAGCAAGACTCCTGGCCTTTTCCACCTCTCTCTCCAGCTCTTCTCTGTGAGCCGCTCTCAGTGCCTCCATAGCTAAGATGAAAAGTCAGTTGATTAGTTATTTTTTACTGCTTTTAAAATTCACCAAAGAACATTGAAAACAACACAAGGCAGTACTTTCAGAGCAGACTTATGAACACAATCCTAAAACACATTAAGACAGTTTGTTATTGTTGAGGGTTGCGCTCCAAACTCCAGGAATATAATAAAATATATATATATAAAAAACTAATATTACTACAATTATGAACTTTCAAGCTCAGAAGTTCTATTGCCATCTGACGCAATTCTATCAACACCTAATAGTAAGAAACAAACCCTTGACATGGATTTATCTCAAACTATCCCTGCTGAGCTACCATAGCTTGATACTCTCTGCCTTACCTTTGGCAGCCGCCTGGCTCTCCTCCTGCAGCATCCTGTTTCTCTGTTCCTCCAGCTCCCTGATCTCCCTGAGGTGTTGCTCCTGCAGCTCCTTTATTGCTTTACGATGAGCCACTTCCATGGCTTCTAGTCTGGCCCTACAGGGGGCCCCAGGGCCACAAGGGCTGTCCACCTCTTTCCCCATGGCTGCACGCTCCCTCTTAATGCTCTCCACCTGCTTTCGCAAAGAGTGGGCCTAGAAGGAGATGGAGTTACCGAGGACGTAACAGGGAAAAAGAGAGAAGGAACATTACAATGTACTGTACATTACCTGATGATGACATAATGGATTCAAACCACTTCATGGGATTGTATTGCTAGTGTTTCTTCTCATCAAAAAATTAAAATAAAAAGTTAATTCGTTTTCTTCTTACCTCCTTTTGAAGAGCTTCGGCCGAGTTCGTTTGGAAGGTTTGGGCTCCATTTATGGATAGAGGAGGCCCCTTTGATATATCAGTTTGTGATGCAGTGACAGGCTGTTCGGCTTCTTCAGGGCTTGATGGGTACGTCTGGTAGACTGGGAGAGACTGTGACGCTTGCAGGGGGCCGGACTGGGCGTTAATGTCCTTAAACGGCATCGTCTCAAATTCGTCCCACTTCATATTGACCTCTGAGTCCTCAATAACAGGCACAGGAACACTCCCCCTTTTCAGCTCCATGGAGTCCCACCTGCTGCCCATGTCACTGAAGGGGACCCCTTCCTCAAACCACTTGTTCCGCTCTTCCAATCGCTTCGTTTGCTCGCGGTCCCAGCCCTCCCCTTCTTCTCTGTGATTGGCTGGAGACAGGTCCACGTCCCCATCAACGGAGTGGCGTCGGCGGCGGTCGGCCTGGTGGGATTCTGCAGCTGTGGTGGTGGAGGTGGAAGTGGCAGGTTCATAGCTAGAGTCCTCGCAGGTGAACCGAGCAGGGGGTTGGCATGACAACGGTCTCCGGGAGAGGGAGTTCTCTTTCTCGCTGCCGCTGTCTGATTGGCTGAGGGCAGAATGAGGGAAAGACAAGAGGGTAGGGTTACACATCAGAAGAAAGATGATAGAGGGACCACCCAATCACATTGTCTGCATTTCTTCACAGAGTTCAGGAATGTTCAGGTTAATGGAAAGCCATTTTCTTTTGTTTTTGTTTTTTAATAAGATTGATGATTTAGGCATATTTTGCTAAATATATTGAACATCAAGTATTCCCCATGCATGATGTTCTGCTTTTTAACTTCTATAGTGATGTATCACACCAAATAAAATCCTGACAAATTGTGTAAGCATTTTCAGCCATAATAGCAATGTTAATTGAAAGTCTGTGAAATGTGGTTTTCAATGTGTAATTTCTTATTGTTGTATCCAGCAACACCCCCTGTTTCCGAGTGTTGTACTTGAGTACTAATTCTAGATACTTGTACTTTAGTTGAGCATTTCCATTTAATGCTGCTTTATACTTTTACTACATTACACAGGGATACAACAAAGAAGGAATATTGTGCATTTGACTTAAAATATTATATGACTAGTAACCTGACAAATCAAGATTTTTTTTTTTTTTTTTTAAGATTTTTTTTGGGCATTTTTATGCTTTATTTGATAGTGCAGAGAGAGACAGAGGTGAAATGGGGCAGAGAGGGGAGTGACATGCAGAGAACGACCGCGGGTGGGAATCGAAGCCGGGTCTGCTGCTGGGCCCGGCCCGGGAGGGGGACGCCTTACCAAGCTAAAGGCGCCCCCCAAATCAAGATTTGACATACAAAATACACAAGGGGTTTATAAAGTAGTGATGCATTATTATTTACGTACCTACTGTTTATTTATAAAAAAAGGTCGACCAATTATTACAGTAAAATCCTACAAATCAAGGCATGAGTAATGATAATCCAATGTTTAATATATAATAAAATAACACACACAATGGCCATTAGTCTGGATTGAGATTTTTTTAATTCATGTAAAATTTTGCCTTAACTTTTAATTTTAGCATTTTGAATGTAAGAGTTTTACCATATTTTATGTTTGGTATTTCTACTTATACTGAGGTAAAGGACATGAATACTTCCTGCTTTGCTCCTCCACTCTCTCCCAGTATAAAGTGCACAGACTTACTACGTGTTGTTCTGGATCGCCTGCTTTAGTAACTTCACCCAGTTCCGCTGTATTCTGGAGGTCATAGCAGAGAGTGTGAACACTGCTCTCTTTGTCTGAATGAGATCAAAAGACACACACACACACACACAGTTAAACAGGAAGCAGCCAAACATGTAAATGGGGGGACGTGTGTGGTGTCTGACTGTCCATCCGTCTGACAATTTACTGCACAACACAATGAGCAAAGCAGAAAGTACATACTTGTATTTGGAGTCCATGGTTCCTTTCTACATCACAGTCCGATACGTTCACACAGGTTGTCAGGTCAATCTCTCCATCCAGATCATCTGTCTGCAGTGCACCACAACAAGAATTGCTTATATTTTGGCCAGTCAAATTAGTTTGTGACACAGACGACAAAGATGAATGATTAGTAAAGTATTTTGATGTCAATGGTGTTGGCCATGTTATGGTGGCAAAAACTGCATAAAACCAATGTCAAATGACATGACACATGACATTAATTGCTGGAGGTTAACGTTTAGGAAAGGTTCTTTCAAATACTACAGAAATAACTTATCACATATCAGGTCCTACCTTCTCAGCCTCCGAATCTCTGTAGTATCTCAGCGAAGTATCACCTAGAACAAACCAGTGTTTCCTCCACTGAGCAAAATACAGTTAACATTAAATAATTTTTTTGTGTTTATGTTAAACACATCGGCTGACACATAGCTATAGTATATGGACTCCTATATGGGTAGTTTTAGGATGTCTTGTCATTGACGTGTTATGCTGTCTGTCAGGGTGTGAAATTGTGGTTCCAAAAGGAATTAGAATATAAAATTAAAATAACTTGAACAATACGATATTCTAGTACAAAAACAAAAATCCATTTACCTTTCCATGGTCGTCCAGTCTGGACATCCACCCCTTCAAGTAACAGCATCTAGAATTAAAGTATTAAGAGCAAGTTAGCAAGTGAAAGAATTCTACAGCGGTTATTCGTCTCGCGCTTCATTGTAAAAGTAGAGGAAACGGAAACTGTCAGAAGTCGACATATGTGTCTGTGTCGGTGAGATAGCAACGCAATTCTGGAGCAGGGGAAACACGAAAGCATGTGAAATGGGAAACATGCTTCAAAATGGGAACATAAAAAAGGAAGTGCTGAAACATTAGACAGACTTGAAAGCACGCAGGTGCTATTGAAGCATGTGAGCAAAATAAAATACTTACCATGCATGCATCATATTGTCCAGTGTATATTATGAGGAGGAGAGAAAGAAAGAGGAGAGATGAAAAAACTTATGATGTGGAGAAGTCACAAGTGTCAGATTGAATGTTACTCTTATTAATTTAAGTGGAAATGTCAGGATGTATGAACTATTGCAAACTTTTGAACAGTTGCATGTGATTCACTAGAAAAAAATAACAGCATTTTTAGCTTTTTAGTTTGTGGTCATCCATCCTTCTGTGTTTGTCAACTCAGCTGTTTTAGACATGACACTGTAGAGCCGCAGGATACATATACCATCCTAGAATCTATTAATAAAGATGATAAATCAGAAAAACATGCTGCCCTAAAACATAGAGTGCTAACTAATAGTTTCTTCCTACAAGATGCTTCAGCTGTGAGAGGGCACCTAAGGTAAAAGAGTTTAAACAAAACACTCATGGCTCCAAAGGCTTAAAACACTCATGTGATTCATATGGATGCAGAAAATCATGGGACTCTCCTCACTTGTGTCTGCGGGCGTTCACGAGGCACTTGCTCCTTCACCTTTGTAGACCTGTGTTTTCCACTGGGATTATTGGAACTCTTTGATGGAGCAAACATAGAGGATTATGAACTCTGTAGTCTCAACATGGATTTTCTTGTGAATATGTCTCCATCTCTTGCATTGTACCTGTGTGCGTAGAGATGCAGATGACGGTCTTCGAGATACCCGTCCGTTCTCAGAGTCCTGACATTTCTCTCGTCTGTCTCTGCCTCTCTCTCTGCCTCTGCCCCTCTCGTCAGACTCAAGCCTTGAACTGTATATATCTATTTCATCTTGATACCTTCGGAGCCAAATAAAAGAGAAAGAGAAAAAAGAGGAAACATGTTTTAATCTTTAAGAACAACCTAAGCACAGTTTTCATCCCTTTTCTTATTAAACATTGACCAACTTCTGCAAATGGTTCAAGAGCACTTCTCTGTTCTTTGGACATTACTAAGGCAATTACTTATGGTCATATCGAAAGTCTTTTCTCCTTGCTGAGCAGCTGCTGAAGGAACACAAATGCAGAATATATGATGTGCGACTTCTGTTTAAATCTATCTGGGAAAATATGCTGTACCCTGATACTATTCAGTAACCAAAATGTTTCTACCAACCTGAAAGTCCTAGGCCTCTGATCTCTGCATGGGCTAGGACTCTGGTTTCTCCACCTCAGCCCTGTTAACTCCTCCTCTGACTCCAGCTGGATCTTTGGAATATTAGCCAGGACAATGTAGTCGTCCATGGTCATCCCCACCTGAGATAAAAATGTAAAAAAACATTGTACATTATGTGTGGTACAGAGAGATGTCTTTGACATAAAACATAACAAGACTACGGGTCTACAGCCATGCTAGTAGTTATCTGAGTCTGTACTTGGGCACAGTGGTGCTTTGAGCTAAAAATGAACGTAAACATACTAACAGGCTTACCAGACTGTAGGGTTCAAAACGACAATGATATTTTTTTGTTTAGATAATAAATTAATTTCACATAAAGTACTGCTGAGGCTGAAGTATGTCATTACATGCAGGTAGTTAGTCATAAACAAAAGCATAGGACAAATTTAATTTGCATTTGACCTGAACCAGTAATGTCAATCCCATGGTGGCGCTACAGGAAAAGTCATCTCTAAAGTCAGTAGGTTCCATCCTCTGGGGACCATGAATTAATGGAAATATTTCAGTCTTGACTTAAGTTGTGAAAGATATTGGCATCAACATGGCCAAGCCACTAGCTTGACTAAGAACAAGTAATACTTGCTAAACGTACCTCCTCAACTTCCACTGCAGCCTTCTTGGGTTCAGTGATCAGTAAGGCCTCCATGCCTCGCCTTAAATTGCTCCTGCTTCTGTCACTGCTGACCAAATTAATCCCCTCATTGAAGTTATCAGTTTCTGTCATTGTGACATGTGACAGCGAGCCAACAAGTGCCAGAGAATCTGCACCTCTTTTTGATGTGAAGGAACTGCAAGAGGGTGGGAGGCTGAGTACAGAGTGTGAGGACCCCTGCCAGGAGCCTTGAGAAGGACTCAGTCTACTATCTCTGGATTGGGGCTCCCTCTGTGGGGTGTGACTGTGTGTACTGTAGCCGTTCCTGGGCGGTGATACTTCTCGGCTGTTGCGAGATCGAGTGTTGGCCGAGCTGTTGACAGCTGTTCTGGCTGGAGGAGACGCTTGAGATCCCACATATGTGTCTTGCTGGACAACCAAGGACTCACGGCGGCGGATGGACTCCAGGTTTCTGTAGAGTTTCTCAGAGTCCAAGCTGTGTTTGTTTGAAGCTTGTGATGGACTCCTCGATTCTCGGCTGCATTCCTTTTGAATATCGTATTCGCCGTTCTGTAAATGGAAAGAGTCTGCGTGCCTGTGAGAAGGAGTAGCCCTAGAGGGTGAGGTGGGCCGAGAGACAATGCACCTCCTCCTGTGGGACTGACTGGACCCTCTGGATGTATGCAGAGAATGACCATGTGATTGAAACTGAGAGGAGCCATGGGAGGAAGAGTGTGACCGAACCTGAGTCCTGGAGAGGGAGCTCCTTTGCTGGCTTCCAAGAGAAGATTCAGTTAACTTATAGCGATCAGGGCTTACAGAGCTGTGACGTGTTGGTGAATTCCTCTCTGAATCAGTTTCCCGTCTGAAGTTGGAGTGGTACGTGTACCTCTCCGGGGATTCACTTCTCCAAACTTCCTGCAAAAAAGTATCTAGGCTCCTCCTCTGAGAGGGAACGCCAAGATTGACATTCCTGTAGGGAACGCAAGCTTTGGGCTCAGGAACAAAGTTGCTTGGAAGAGGATGCCCCCTCTCATAGTAACGATAACGTCGTTTGATGGCTTCCTCTGCCTGCCTCTCACCATCGCCTCTTCTGTCTGGGGAGAAGTAGCCACTCTCTTGTTGCCTTTCTCCTCTGGACTCTGAAAATCATACAAGCCTGAGGTCATTGCCTTAATATCTAGCCTGTATGACTTTAGGAGCAAAAGCCAAGTTCAAGATTGTCTTCAAGGAAGCAACCAACTTTAAAATCTGAAGTTTTAAAGTGGAATATATATCTGTGACTTTACCTGACGCCCTGCGGGACCTGTCCCTGCCCGTCCTTTCATCCATCCAAGAGCTTTCAGTGGTGTGATTGGGAGAAGGGTCCAACCGGGTCATATCTCTTTGGGCCACAAAGGGCCTCTCTGGGCTGAGGGATCTGCTCCTCTCTGGACAGTCACCCTTATTTGGAGAGCTGGAGGAGGGTAGTACAAGGTCATCAAAGATATGCTGACGAGGAAGCTGGTGCAAACATGGAGTTGTCAGATATAATATATACATATTGGAGGGTCACTTGCTTTGGATTTAAAGATCATTGACTAGTTAGTGAGATCTTAATGCATCACAAAACATTTATGGTAATTGGTGAAAGTAAAACCAGAGTCATGGTTTCTTTAGTGGAACTTGGTCTGCTTTAATTACTTTAATGACCTCAACAAAACTAAGACAGCAAAGCCTAACCCTGTGCCTCTATAATCAACTGATCACAAACAAATCATAATATACACACAACATACAACAGAAAACCACTAACAGTAACTAAGATTTTCCAGCCACTTGGGGGCAGCAGAACAAGCTGCAAACACAACATTGACACATTCTCACTTTTTAAAACTTGCTGGTTAGTAATTATTTTATTTGCTAATTCAGCAGACACAGCGCAACATACGCATTCATTTGAAGTTGAGTTTCTTGACACCTCAAGGATTGTCCATGAAAGTCCAGTATTCACTCTACTTTTGGCTCTGTGTTTGGTCTCCACCAACACCCCAGGTGAATATCTGACTCATGTGCTGCTAAATGCTCTGCCAGTTCACCAGCTAGTTGCTAACGTTTTCTGTGTGGTGCTGAGCCAGTGACATTGAGTGGGTTTATTTAAGCTTTTTCAGTGCAAAAAGCCGCCTGCAACAAGTTGTGTCCCGTAACAACAAAACAATGACAATGACACTAACATGGCAGAGCTATAGAGTTAAAGCTGGGGTATATAATTTCTGATTGGTCAAAGTTAACATGAGCTGACACTTTGACTAATCAGAGCAAGGCTCCGATTCTCTGTTCTTGTTGGCTGTTGGGACTGTCCATTCACTTTGGCACAACTTTGTTGGTGTGTAGAGCGTGTCAGGGAGGGACCATAGGGGAGGGACCAAAGAGAACAAGAGGAGCGGTTGAGGTATTTGGATTTGAATCTCTGTCCCAACTGCCATTTTCTCCCCAAATCCTCCAACCCGGCTTTTAGACGATTATTATAATGCATGTTGGCTTGTCATCATGAGTGGCCTCTTTCAAATAACAGGAATTTTGTGAAGTGGTAACATTAATTAATGCAGCTATGAACTTAATTTTTATGTGTTATCTTAGCTTAGTTAGATTCCGAAAAGTTACGCAGCTCATTTAGAGACAATTTAGAGTGTTGTTTCATGGTATATTTTTGCTCTGTCTGTCTGTCTGATCTGTGGTTTCTGAAATCAGGATACAGGTTACACTCACCTGGATTGTATGTTGGTGTCACAGATATTGAGTTCCCACTCAGGACTCAGACTGTGGACCAGACTCCACTCATAGGTCCAAACACCGCTGATGTCATCACTGCTGGCACTTGAGGTCACCTCAGATGGGGCACAATTATCATCATCTGCATCCTAGTTTGTGGAGCAAAGAATCACATTTTTGCGGGGGGATAGTTTTCAGGGGCATTATTACATTGATTGAGTCTGTATATTATATTTTGTTTTGCCACTTTTCACAAGTACATGTTTTGATGCTCTTACATTTGATTGTGTGTCATAATAATCAGCCAACACTTACATCACATTCTGACCCTGCCAACAATTGAATCAGCAACTACCTGATGGCTGAAGACTTTTCTCATACATTTCAAAGAACGAACAACACAAAGCAACAGAAACGTACTAGCAGACAATGAGATACGTATAACCAAATAAATAACCCACATAGCCTAAACATTAAGAAATATTTCACTTACTGTGACTGCTCGCTTTCCTTAGGTTAAATCTGCTGTGGCGGCTTTAAGCAGCTCTCCTCCCTCCTTCTTCCTTTTCTCAGTTCGTTCTAGCAAAGCCAATACTTTTAGGCTGCACAGGACGTAACTTAAGCTAGCCTCTGGTCATGCTCATCATTATTTCATTGCTCTGGTGCTTTTGCATTACCAGAACCGCCCACTCCTCTTCTTTCTCATCTTTATCTTGATCCTCCTTCAGTTCTACCTCTCATTAACAGACCACAAACGTTTTGCTTTAAGTTTTGATCTCTTGACCAGGTGCAGGTTTCAAGAATCTGAAATGACGTCTTTAGTTTTCTGATCAAAATAAAGTCTTAACTACAGAAATTCAGTAGTAAAATAATAATAACTGTCTTGACTTAAGTGGGCCGACGTTGTGCGAGCGGCAATTTTTGCATGTGTCATATGGGCATATCAGATTTCAACCAATTCCCCAAGGATTGTAATGAGCTTCCATTAATTAATCATACAGAATCAAATACCACCTTGTTGTATTGTGCCTCTCCTTCTATAGTTTTTTCACTTTGTGATTGTGTTATAGTTTCACATCTTCATCTCAGTGTGTAATTTGTGGAACAATTTTATAACACCTCCACTTGACACTGTAATTCATAATATGAATTCATAACTATTGATGTGGCTGTATTCATTAGGCTATAACTATTATGTAACTATGACGACTGGTTTCATTAACTTGGTCGATGTTACTGATCATCAGGGCCTTTAATTATTAAACTGCTAAAAGTGAATCATATCTTTATTTAGCTCTTAGAAAAACTAAGTTATTAAAATAATGAGCAAAGAACACAAATACACAATAAAGGTGCGGTAAGAAAATATTACAGTACCTTATTGTTAGTATTATAAATGATACAAAGGGAAAATGTAATAAGTGCACTACTCTGTCCGCATTGTGAGACATCCCCTGCCATCCTATGAATCTAATGAATGCTTATTCCACACCTCTCAGACAGGTTACACCCAATCTATTGTTTTATTCTCAGACCCCCCCTGCTGTGTCGATCAGACTGTCTCAGAGCCCCCCCCCTCACACTGCATTGTTGTTTTTACAGTGAACTGAATGCTTCTAACCTCCAACGTCGAAGGAACCAGACCTTGGAGTGGCTATTCTTTGATTAAATACTTTACTTGTTTAATACAGCCTAACATCAAATTTTTCTCCTCACAGCAAAAGGCCTATAAACAAATAAAAACACAGCAATCAAAAAGAAAAGTTCTAAACAAACCAAATAATCAACTCCTTTACTTCCCTTTATTACATCAGCATCAACATCTTCACATCAACATAGTTGTAGCTGTTATGTTAACGTAACTTAATTTTGCACTACCTTCAGAGCTAATTATCACTGCTAGCCTACTTGCTGCTCATTCATAATATTTTTCAACAATCTTGTTGTTTAACTTTAAGATAGGCCTGAAAATATCCAGATAAGGTATCATGACCATGTTGTTTTTCTGCACGCTCACTCTACAAAACTCATAGCAACAGTAACCAAGAGGGACAGGTCAATTGGGAGATCACCTGAGCATTCCTCTAGTTTCAGTTTTTGTGAATAACTTACTCCTAAATTGTTTAAACAGCAGGTGTTTATATTAATTTGGGCCCATATTATTTCTATAAAACTATGGAATGGTTAATGTAGGCTACATACCCACTCTGGTCCGTCCTGTCCTGCATCAGTAGTGATGTTGCTGCTGACGTGCATATGATCTGGCCGCAGGCAGGAGCTGCAGCGCGAAGGGTCAAAGGTGTTGGGCTGGAACTGACGGCAGTAGTAGTCATCAGCAGGGGACGCCATGTAGACCATGCTAAGTCAGCCCTGTCATCTGTGCTGTTTGGATGGATAAAATGCTCTAAAATAGCCTTTTATTGATTTATTTTCAGCCAAACTGATCCGGTCTTATTTCCCAGGAGGCTCTTGGTGGGCTCCAGTAAGCACAGTTAATTGGCATAATATGTACAACAAGTATCATCAAAACAATTTCATTCTTATTATTTATGATTAAGCAGGCTCTAACAGATCAACAGTTAATACTGTAGATGCCTGCATTTTGATCTCATTAAAGCAGAGGAACAGCAAAAGCCCTACAACCATCATGTAGTCCTATTTAAAAAAAAAAGCATATTTCTAATGTTTCTACTATTTACAGAACTCAAAGAGTAACACATCCAGGTCACTAACAATGCAATATATACAGTCATATGAAAAAGTTTGGGAACCCCTCTCAGCCGGCATTATAATTGACTCTGCTTTCACACAAAAAAGATAAAAGTGGTATGTCTTTAATTTACCAGGAACAGCTAAGTTCTGGGATGTTTTCCAAACAAAGATTTTTTGAAAAGCAGTATTTAGTTTTATGAAATTAAATAAAATGTGAAAAACTGGCTGTGCAAAAATATGGGAACCCTTGTGGTCTTGCTGATTTTAATGCATGTAACAGCATGTAAAACTGATGACTTTAAACACAAAATTGGTTGGATTATGTTGTTAAGCCTTGAACCTCATATAAAGGTCTGTTTAATCATGATAAAAGGTATTTTAGGTGCCTAAATGCAAGTTGCACTTCTCTTTGACTCTCTGCAGAAGTGAGACAGAATGCGATCATCAAAACAGCTCCCAAAAGATCTTAAAAACAAAGATTATTCATTGTCATGGTTTAGGGGAAGGCTACAAGAAGCTTTCCCAAAGGTTTCAATTGCCAATTTCTACTGTAAGGAACGTTGTCAGGGAATGGAAGGACACAGGCACAGTTGCAGTTAAACCCGGGTCTAGCAGACCAAGAAAAGTACAAGAGCGGCATATGCGGCGGATTGTGAGAATGGTTGCGCACAACCCAAAGATCACCTCCAAAGACCTGCAAGAACATCTGGCTGCAGATTGTGTATCTGTACATGGTTCTACAATTCAGCGCAATTTGCACCAAAACATCTGTATGGCCGGGTGATGAGAAGGAAGCCCTTTCTGCGCCCACGCCACAGATACAGTTGCATGGAGTATGCAAAAGCTCATTTAGACAAGCCAGCTTCATATTGGAAGAAAATGCTTTGGACTGATGAGACAAAAATTAAGTTATTTGGTCTTTATAAAAAGCAGATGTTTTGGTGCAAATTGCGCTGAATTGTTGAACGATGTACAGATACACAATCTGCAGCCAGATGTTCTTGCAGGTCTTTGGAGGTGATCTGTGGGTTGTGTGCAACCATTCTCACAATCCTCCACCTATGCCGCTCCTGTTTTTTTCTTGGTCTGCCATGCCTGGGTTTAACTGCCACTATGCCTGTGTCCTTCCATTTCCTGACAACGTTCCCTACAGTCGAAATTGACAATTGAAACCTTTGGGAAAGCTTCTTGTAGCCTTCCCCTAAACCATGACAATGAACAATCTTTGTTTTTCAGATCTTTTGGGAGCTGCTTTGATGATCCCATTCTGTCTCACTTCTGCAGAGAGTCAAAGAGAAGTGCAACTTGCATTTAGGCACCTAAAATAAATTTTCTCATGATTAAACAGACATTTCTATGAGGTTCAAGGCTTAACAACATAATCCAACCAACTTTGTGTTTAAAGTCATCAGTTTTACATGCTGTTACAGGCATTAAAATCAACAAAACCACAAGGGTTCCTATATTTTTGCACAGCCAGTTTTTCACATTTTATTTTATTTCATACAACCAAATACTGCTTTTCAAAAAATCTTTGTTTGGAAAACATTCCAGTACTTAGCTGTTCCTGGTAAATTAAAGACTTTTATATACTTTTATATTTTTTTTTGTGAAAGCAGAGTCAATTATAATGCCGGCTGAGAGGGGTTCCCAAACTTTTTCATATGACTGTATCTAGAGTTTGTGAGCACAGTTACTTAACGAGTCCTATCCTGTTGACTGAAACACACACCACTATTGATGGTATACTTTTACACCTCTGAGCCGGAAACTGCGACAATGTAATATGTAACCATTACGTAGAGGGAATCCTCCAGTATAATGTAGCTATGACAAGCTTCACACATAAATATCAAATTTCATGTGACAGGACACTCTACCTTATGAACGTGCTCCGAAGTCTGAAAAGTTGAAAAAGGCTGTTAAGTTATATTTTCAAAAGAAGATCGTTCATTGAAAAGGTATGTTTCTTCACACCAGGATGGAAATGATCCGGTGTGTTGATGCATGCCGCAGAGGTTGTTGTCTTTTATCAGAAAACCAACGTTCATTGGTTCCCACATCGGCCCAATGTGGCGACTTTGTCCTATCAAATATCTTCATCTTTAGAAGGTGAAACATAGCACTGACAGATGTCTTGTGGACGGTGGGGGGCTTGCTGCACAGATGGTTATTGTGGCAGTGCTCCATCCAAAGGCCAATAATACTCACCAATAAACATTTTATATCTTGGTTTAATCTGTGCTAAAACATAAATGTAAAAACAAAAAGTTGAAGTAAGTCCACCAGCTGGTTACTAAGAACACATTTGGCTGAGTTACACTCACTCTTTCTCTATTCCTTTAGTCTTTTATGCAAAGCTAAATCACCTCCTGCCCCAGCTCATGTTTAGCGCAAGGAAATTAGGTTATTGTGACGTCAGATATTTAACAGAATGTCTAACTATTTCTGAAAAGTATTAACATTAAAATGATTAATATTTTAGGTATACAATAATTGTATTCTTGGCAAGAGTCATAGGAGAAGGTGGATTCTTCTGTAAACCCACAGCCAGTTTAGCTTAGCATGAACACTGGAAACAGTCGTAAAAAAACTAGTAATGTAATAATCAAGTTAAATACCTGATCAAGTGACCAAGAGGCCTCTCGTGGGTCAGACATCACAGCCCTTTGAAGTGTAACCAAACACTTTTCAAATACAAAGAACGCACATTTTGATTATAATAATTTCAAGACAAAAGGGGTTAACTCTATTTAAAGAGGTTAAGTTGGAATGTTATATAGGTAGAAGAGAGCAACATAAATAAAAGGGTAATGTTAGGAAATGGGCTAACACAAGGTCAGTTAATTGTACTACTCCTATAAGCAGCCTGAGCAGGTAGCAGATAGTAGTGCCTCTGTTGGCATTATGAGTTAAGTAAAATTCCCTTGGATGACAACGTGCTGAGACTGTTTTTCAGTGTTTCAACAAGCTACAAGAGGGGGCCTTTTGTCTCACCAGACCGATCAGTGTGTGTGTGTGTGTGTGTGTTTAAATGTTACAACGTTACATTCAGTATAGTGATATGCACAAACTAAGGACAAACATGCACATTCTCCCATGCACACATGGGAGATTAGAGCCAGTATCCATGGAAATGCAGTTGTAGGAACATATTTGAATCACTGTATTAAAGCTACTTCATGTTCATGACTTTAATGATTTAAAATGTATTTTTAAAATAATTTCCTGTGTTGTCCAAATTCCAATTTCCTCTTTTTGCTGATATGATAATAACATTGATCAAAATTGCTTTCAACTTACTGATAGAGACGAGGAAATAAGGTCACCATACATTGTCAAAGCTTCGGTGAACCCTCTGAACACTAGCTGCCAAGGACCAAAGAGCAGACAATCTAGGTTTTCTTGTAAGCATTTTGAGCTTCAAGCAGTTACTGTAATGAATCAGATTCTTTCAGGAGTCAGTGGAGACCAAAAACAGAGGTAAGCGGACCTATTTTTGTCAGGCGGCCGAAAACACAAAAGGATGCTCAAGTCGCTTATTTTTTACTGGATCTCTAAAAAAAAACTATTTCTTGCACACACGTTTGCCTTATCATAAGTAGGTTTACAAATGTTCAAAGTTGGAAACTTTCCATGGGAATTAACGGGATTTATGGGAATTGACAGGAATTTGGGGAATAAATGGGAATTAACCAAATTTAAGGTTAGCTAAATATTTAAAATATAGTTGGGGAAAATATATTTTAGCATAATCGTGACTAAAACAATCAGATTTCATGCAGGTACACTTGAGCATATGTGGTATTCCTCAATCACATGCACATACTGCAGGGGTATAGAGGCCACACCCCCTACATGCACTTTGCATTACTCCTTCAAATGCACATATGATTTCTGGAACCCTGGACTATTTATGCCAAATTTCTTCGCTCATTGGGGGGATGAGTAATATTTTACTCAACATTCATGTTTTTGTTTATTAGTTTAACAAAATAATTAAAACTTAATAAAGTTCTACTTACACATACATCAGTGGAAATGTTTTTTAATTGTAGTATTTTGCATGGATGTCTGCCTATGACAAAAAACAAATGTTTATATTTATGTTCGGATATGATCCAGTTAATTTAAATTACCCCCATTTCATTTGCAACCCTATTCATAAGTGTTATATCTATGTTGTGACAGCAGTTTATTTTCAAAAGCTTATTGTGTCGTTTCATGCATTTCCTCTCTGTTTGTTTTCTAAAGTGTCTTCTCTACACTAAATGCAAAAAGGCTTAATTAGTACACGAACAATGGAAGTGTGCCAGTAGGCTATATGTGGTGAAGTGAGAAAGTGGGCGAGGAAGGCCAGGTAAATATTGAGGGAAGCAAAGCTCTAAGAAAGTTCAAGAGCATGGTGAATGGATGGAAAGTGTAAATGAAAGGGCCTGGGGGAATTATGAATGTGGCTGGAGAGAGCGACGGAGACATGGAAGAAAAGGGTATTGTTTATCATGTACAAACGTAGTTCCAAACAATTTGATAGTTCAAATGTATTTTTCACCTCTTAAAATAACTGTTTGATCTACCTACCGACCTAGCTACATGTGCCTGCCTGCAACAGCCTCTCCATTTCAATAAATCTGCTGCCTCGTCCAACCGCATTAAGGTCCTTCCCTTGTTGCCACTCTCCCTCACTGCTGTGACACCCTATACGTCAGAGTTACAAACATTATCACATACAATTGATTATTTCTCCCTGCAGCACTCCCTCTCTGCTGGAGTAGAAATAACATGAAAAAACATGATAACAAAACAACAACAATAAAGAAACAAGGCTTTGTAACGTATGATTATAGATCATGTGTTAATGCCCCATCACAAATTACCTCAGCGTGTAGGCAAAAAATTGATCCAGCACTCGAACCTTGATCCCACTCCTCACCCAAGGCAGTTATTGATCGTTACCAGTATTCAGAACGACCTTCTGAACTCAACAACTTTAGCTATCTTTTTCATTGTCAGATCAACAAACCTTCACATTTAAAAAAATCTAAAATGTATGTTTTAATTAAAGCACTACAGCTGTTTTTCATGTTAAATCCTGCATCACAGAAAAGAGAGGAGCAGCTTTAAACTTTACATTGAAGGCAAATATTCTCTGAACCCTAAATCACTATTCATTTATCCACTGTTTATTGACTTATTCTAACAGTGCACTGTGGTGGGTCAGGCATGCTTTGACTATATAGGTCTTCCAGTGATTATATAAAATCATTATCAACAATTAAACCGCCACCAGACAGGTTTTTATTATATTATACGTATATTATAGTTAATGAATTAATGTATAGATTTTCAGTATAAAATAGCTGGTATTAAATTAACATTACAAGTGTGTAATGTAACTGTTTTGGTAAAAAATCATTTACCAGAAGGTTTAAAACAGTCTGTAAATGTGTTGCTGAGCTTCATGCCTAATTCTTAATATATTACTTTTTTTGGCCTTAATGGTTTGCTGAGTTGTCATGGAGAATAAGTATTATTAAAAATGTTTAATTTGAAATACATTATGAATAAATACTAAATATTATATATTAGAATATTAAGTTATTCTAAATATTAGTTATAGTTGTTGACAAGCACATTTAAGTAGCTACGAGGAACTTTTAAATATTTCTGAAACAGTCTAATTTTTCCTCTGATGAGCATACAATGACATGTAACAGCAAAGCAACCATCAGTGCAAAGTGTGCTATTTTTATAAAGTTTTTCTTAATTTATATCTGCTGTTTTATAAACCATGTGTAAATGGTTAACGCACTGGATATAAATGTTAAGTAGCAAGGGTGAAAAAAGCTGTTTCTGTATATTTAAATTGTGGTACAAAAAGTTAAGTTGTAGTTTTTTGAGATGTTGCATAGAAATATATATTATTGTATAGCCCAGATATCTTTCTTTTTCAACAGGAAACCCTTGGTCGGGTCTTTTCTGTTGTGTATAATAGTTTTGTCATGTAAGAGCTTCCTGTGCAGAAAAATCTGGCAAAAAATTAGTGCACTTTATTGGAGTTGTTTTGGGGGGAAATGTATAAAATGTTGTACAATGCTTTGTAAAAAGTCATAGATGGCATGGAGGTGTTTAGTGTACAGAGCAACACTCTATATGGCTCTTATTTAGAGGAAATGTATTAATCCTCTGTGAATGAAAGCAACCTCCCTCAACCTACTTTTCTAAAAACACGTTGACCTGGATCAGCTCTCAGAGTAAGAAATGAGGCATCCGCCTGCTTCCGAGTAAATTGGCTCTCGTGGCATTCGAGGGGGAGTCATCAAGTAAGGCCACAGAGACAGTCTGCACTAGAGAAAAAATCTGCTTATCAAAGTTAGGGAAATTACTGAGGGGAAGAGTTATTGTAATGGCGTTGGGGGCTTTCGTGGCGATATCTGTCTTTGACCCCCTCTGTGTATGTGTGTGTGTGTGTGTGTGTGCATGCGTGCATGTGTTTGTGTGTATCAGAACACATGGGAGCTTTTCAGTGCTTCTCTATGTGTGATAGAGGAGAAGAAGTGTTGGATAGTGCTGTTGGAGACAAAATACAGAGATGCCTCCAGCTAAATATGCCACTTGAAGCATTAATATCTTACTGCCACCTAGATTATAGGGCTATTTCTGTACAAAGATGACGGTGTTGGCAGAGAGGACAGTCTTTCCTTCAACCAGAGCCCTGTTTCAGGTGGCAGGTTTTCCAAACTCTGGGTTGATGAGTAACTCTGGGTTTTCGGTTTCAGAACAGTGGATCAGCGTTGGGTCAATCAACTCTGAGCATGTTCACTCTGGGTTGAGCGCGTGCGTAAAAGCCATCGTCAATGGATCGCTGATAACATGATTCACCATGGAAACAGAAGAAACAAATGCTTGATCCTCCCACTTCTCCACTTCTAAAAAAAACTTCTCCGCTCCTCCCACTAGAGTTAGAAATATTAACGAATGGGTTCATGGTATGGAGAAGAATTAACGGGGATATTATCTCATAACTCTGATATAATCACCTCGGCCATTCAGAAAAAACGGGGGAAACATTACGCTTCCTTGAGAAGCAATCTATTTTAAGAATTAAGTTACGCATATCAGCAGCAGCAAAAGTAGACTATTAAGCTTGCGCTGCACATCATTGCTGACAGTGTTTTATATTCGCTGTAGCCTAGTATGTAGGCAAGCTATAATAGGCCTACTGTGCAGTAAACAGACTTCGCTTCTTTTAAATGGGTAGTGTGAAATACATTAACGTTTGACACATTATATGACAGTTTCCATTGTAGAGCTTGATTGATTTATTACCAGATTCCTTGTCCTCAAGTGATCACAGCTTCAATTATATTATTTCTATATTCATATAGGCCTAAGGCTATTTAACGAAGCTCGTCTGTGACTCTGGGATGATGCAGCCGCAGAGTTACATTTCAACTTGACAGACATCTGTTCAGTTAAAAAATTTCTTATTAATAAGAATATAGCCTACATACAATACAAATAGGTTTATTAATCTGAATGTAGAGCCTGTTTACGATGTGTAAGGTGGGCGCCTATGAACGAACAAGAGCTGAGAACAAGGCTACTGATCAGATAAATGATCGATCAAACGTAAAATAATCAGTAGCCTACATGATAAAAACATCCCGATGAAGATTTCTATGGAGTGATTTTGCTTTAAACTGTACAGGGACGCGTTGTAACAGTGACTCTTTCTTCAGTCGGAGCTGCAGCGTAACAAACTCAGGGTAGGTCTAACCACCTCCTGAGCAGGTTAGAGCCACGGCGTATGTTGCCACAGTAACTGACTCTCGGTTGCGCTGAACCTGCTACCTGAAACGGAAAACCGAGAGTTTCCAGTAACTCAGAGCGAACAAACTCTGGGTGGTCTCAAAACCAGCTACCTGAAACAGGGCTCTGCTCGGCTTCATGTCACACTGCATGACTTAACACTCTAATACGAGGCTTTTCTATTAGACTCTGTCTTTCAAATTCACAATATTGTCAGGTTTCAGGATAATGTCAGACACGAACCCAATAGCAAGACACCGGATGCAGTTCAGGTTTAGAAACAGTTTTAATGGGAAGTGGATGACAAACCATGGGTAGACAAGTCAAGTTGGGGCAGGCAAAAGGGAGGTCCAAAGTCCAGAATGCAGGTCAAAACACAAATAGCAGGCAGGATCAAGATGTAGCAATAATGTCCGGAAGCTGGAGAGTTTGTGGAACACACTAAACAATCTGGCACTGACTGAGGGGAATGGAGTGGAATATATACTGAGGGGCTGATTAGCTGATGGGGAGCAGGTGAGTATGGGCAGACCAGGTGAATGCAATTAACAGGGAGTGCAGAGCAGGAGGGAGTGGCCGGGTCTGAAATGACATGAGTAGAAAGGAAACCAGGAAAACAGACATATGAAAACAAACTAAATACGGGCTGAAGTTGTGACAAGTATGGCTGCACACAGGTTGTATGTGTTTGTTTTTTATCTTTATGCATCTGCAGCATTATTTTTTTTTTTTGGCCATTTACCATTTGGGCTTTGGCCCCTACTTCATAGACTGGATTAAGACACTATGTAACACACCATCAGCGTCAGTAATCACGGATTGAAAAATACCCAAACCATTCAACCTAAACAGAGAAATTAGTCAAGGATGCCCATTATCACAACTCCTTTTGCACTTTTCATTAAATCAATCACCTCAGCCATAAGCCAGAATAACAGTATTTCATGCACAAAACCCAATTCACACCACCATAAAGTAAGTCTTTATGCTGATGACGTCTTACTCTGCATAACAAATCCATCAACTTCCATTCCATCAGTCAACACAATCTGACCAATAGCTACGGCAAGGTATCTGGCCATCAGCTGGTCAAAGTCCGAGATTCTGAATTCTTAACCATTGATGCTGCTGACCTGCTTGGACCTATCATACAAGTGCACAATTCAACCCAGTAATTACCTCGGAATCCATATTTCACCTAACTAAAACTATTTATTCAAAATCACCAGCCACGTTTCTATCTAAATGTCAAGCAAATCTTTTAAAAGTTTGCAAAAAAGAAAAAAAATAATAAATAAACTACATGCGCTCTCTCCAGCACCAAACAACATGCAGGAAGAGCGGCATTATGCTTGGCCTGTGCCCGCCTGTCAGCCACTTTCTTCGGACCCTTTCACCTGACAGACTCGGCTGGAGAACCAAGCTGACAACTAAGCATTCTTAGCACTTTATCTTCACATTTTGGGTTAGGAGTTAGTAAATAGACAGGTTAAATATGGTATTTTCCACACACCTACGGTACGTATAACCCCCGCTTGGCTCTACAGTAGGCTATGAATAAAAACGCTTTCCCTTTTAATGATCAAGATCGGGTTTGCAGGTTATAATGTGATCAGGCATGCATCACATGTACGTTGTTAAGGCAGATTTTGACATGTCACTAGCCATGTTAGCCATGTAGCAATGTTCGCAGCTTATTCGAAAATTGTTTCCATTTCACACTTTGCACATTATCTCTTTTCGCACAAGTAAAAAAAACAGCTCAAGCGAGCGTTAAAATCTTTTTACAAATTAGAGGAATACTTATCGAAATTTTGGCATTTCCATAAACATTTTCTGATGCAATACTTATAAATGCGGATAAAAGCAGGATGATGGAAACCCAGCTCATTTCACCCCATTACTACAAAGCCCCAAGGAAGACTTAAACAGATGGAACAAATTACCACTCTATCTAAGTGGCCACATATCTACTGTAAAAATGAAAATTTAAATGAAAACTCCTCCAAATCAACAACCTATTTATTATGACCCCTGTTAACCCATCCCTTGGATGGTTCTTCTCAATGAATAATATAATCAATACATTTTCACTGGGAAGAGAAGAAACCCAGAATTAAAATAACTCCCTTTAAAAAACCCAAACAGTATGGTGGACTTGATGCACCAAATTTCAACACGTACTTCCAACTAGTTTAAGTACATTCAACACTGGACAAACAATCACAACTCTGCCTGGCTAAACATTGACAATAATCTGTACATGCAACACATTGCATTACAGTAATCAATTGAAACTTACAGCTGCTACAAATTTCATAAAGTAAACATCCCCCCACTGCCTGCTGGAAAGCAAATTATATACCCAACATACAACTATCTCCCTATCCATCAATTTCCCTGCATGGAAAAAGAGAGGAGTGACCAGCCTGGGGCACCTTTTTTGTGGCAGCTCTCTCATGACCTTTCGACCTTTTTAACACCATTACCAGTACCTATTTGAGAGACCATGAAAGAGAAAATGAACAACCACGACATCACCCTCTCTTACCATCAAGACCACATTCTACAACCAAAAAATGTTTATCAAAGATGTGTATAAATTACTTTCTCACCATGACACCACTATCTCTATACCAGTACTGTATATGGATTTCAGACTTGAATATAGAACACATTGACATAAACTGAAATACTATACTGTATGCAACAATGCATTCTCCATGTCACTCAAATCTAAGACCCAACTCATCACAGGGTACACATCACCAGTCATAAAATGTACTGTTCTATATGGGTTTCACAGATAGCAACACCTGCAAACACTGTCCCTTTATAATGGACCACTTCCATGCATGCTGACTCTGTCGACTAGTCAGCCAGTTTTGGTCGGAGGTCATGAGAAAGCTGTCAGAGGATCAGATGTGTCAGCATCACCTTCTCCCCCTTCATCGCCCTTTCAAGGGATCTCTCCTCCTTCACTTTAACATCTTAAACCTTCCGTTCTCATAGCATTCACTTTCTCCAAGAAAACTATTTTACTCAACCTGAAAGACAGATCAACAGAGCATGCACATCTGGAACAGCTCACATCAAAAATAAAAGACAATGCGCAACCCACATTTAGTTCCCAAGTGTAAGTGCCACCTCATATTTGATCGTAAAACTTTGTGCGCACGAATCAACACACCACTACCTTTACTGGCTAACATAACAGCAACAACCTCTCTCCCATTTACACTCCTTACATGTAGGATATTATGTTCCTTCGACTGTGAGATATTCTTAGCCCAATCACTCCCTCTGTGTGCCCACTTGGTAAATCCTCTAACCGTTGGCCTGTGCCCACACTGCTCCATCCTATATAATTGCAACCCAGCCTCCCCTCTAAGCAATGCAACACCCACTTGTTGTCTCATAATCCTCAAAAGAAAGCAGGTTTAAAAATAAATCCCGTGGTAGTAGAGTGAGAGCATGCATATGTATTTGCATCGGAGAAAGAACAGAAAGAAGGGAAAAATAAGGTTTCTATGGAAACTAAAGAGTTGTGTGTATTTGGCAATAACACCTCAAGAGGTCTGAAATGAGAAAAAATAAAGCCTATGGATATGGCTGACTCTGCTCGGCCATCCTCAATCAACATTGCTTTTTCATTTATTAAACTTTTATTTATTTACAAAGACTGATGTTTTTCCATCAGTCCAGTACAACAAGTACACAATTGATTTGGCCGTGTCAGCAGCAGCCAATTATCTGTTTAGTCTATTTCTGGGTTGAATGGTTATCAAAAACTAAAACAGCAGAGATTATCTCTTAATCCCCTCCTTTTCAGAGTTACTTGGCAAATTAAAGTTGTAGTAATTGCAAAAGTACGTTCACCCAAATCACCATTATGTAACCTTTGTTTGACCACATACCACCAAAATAACTCTGACTTAATCTGTTTTCTTGGCATGGGACTGCATGTAAACAGATCAGGTCAGAGGGCGACCCAGTCGCCAGAGAAAAAACATTAGGGGCAAAAAAAAAAGTTCACCGTCATTCAACTTCTCAGTAAATGCGTCACTAATGGTTTATGTTATTTATATTTTTTCTTGTAACAATTCAGGTAAGGATAAGTAAAAGCACAAGATAGAACCTGGGTTGCTCTGGGTGAACATGCACAACACAGGAGGAGGAAGAGGGAGCAGTGAACAGGTGGATGTTTGCAGAGATTGTAGCAATTACTTCCGTTCGCCTCTCTGATCATCGTCAGGAGAGTGGCTTTTCACTCATATAAAAAATTGAATACTAATATTCAAAATTGACAAACCCTCCCACTTGACTCTGTGGAAAATACTGGTTAGTCAGCATTGGGCAGAGGTGGGACAAAGCCAATGTTTCACAAGTCATAATTAATTGACATGTTAAGGCCAATGAGTCAGAAGTTCAAATCCTAAACTTCTTGTTTTGAGCAATGCAAAAATCATTATATCCATTCAGCAAATGTATGCAGTTTGAAAAGTTTGAAAAGGTTAACTCTTGCTCTTCCAAATAAACATTTAAAATCAAATTAATCAAGTGTATCTTTGTGTGTTTACTGTAACTCGTTCCTTTCACCACCGTTATGGGATTATCATGAATTTGTTCATTGAGATAAACAGCTGGAGCCACTTCTTATTCCGGGTTGGTGCATTTAAACTGTAAAAGAATGGGTATTTATGTTTGTTATATTTGAAGAAAGTTTTATTTTGCATTTTACTTTGTATTTATATGGTGCGCCACCGCCTTTTCTCTTCACTCAAACTCTGCATTGTGTCTTTGCCCTACTTTTGTGTTTGTTTAGATCTCAGGCTACTCTCTTCACACTCATCTTATACTTTTCCTATTATATATTGCATTGTTGAAAGGGGCCTTAGGCTCAAGAACTGCTTTGCAGATTACTGCTGCTGTAATTGTGGTGCATATCACAAATAAACAATCTTGAATCTCAAAAAATAAAAAGTGACCATTTATTTCTGATCTGAATGTTAGTCACTGTATCAAAATCATTCAAAGTGTATCCATTGCCATGAAAATGGAAAGTTGATTGAGAAAACTGTAGAAGATAAAGTGTAGCTCTGGTCTAAAAAAAACCCTTTGTGATGTAAATGCCGGAATTTACCAACCAGGGGCAGTCTAGCAGAAGATGCTTTGAATACTCTTTTATTCTCATTACATGATGCACAATGAAATTAAAATCTGTAGCTTTTGTATTCTAGAGACCATGATATAGAGTAACCTAACTAATTCTATAGTTTTCCACCAATTAATATATTAAAATCTTTATATTATTCAGAAAGGGATAACCTAAATTTAGAGTTAATCAAATTACTGTATTTACTAAATAGACTAAATAAATAGCTTTAATTGTAATACAACATGAGACCAAAAATAAAACCCACTTTGCACCATAGAGTCAAAATAAACACAATGTAAAATGGCTCACAGACACTTCTAAGTCTCTACAGGAATTTTGAAGGATTACAGCATGTCTTCAGAGGTGTTGTGTGTTTTTGGATGTCAGTGCAAGTATCTTTCTGAGTGGGCTGAAGTCTAAATTATACAATTCACATCTCCACACTCTAGGGAAAACAATAGCATATATAAATAGGAACATAATCAGATCACCCCTACCCTCTCTCTCTCTCTCTGTCCCTCTCCCCCACACGCACACACACACACTGGCAGGGATCGAGGCAGATGCACAACCACCAGGCAGGAGCGACTCCGTTCGTTCGGCGACCATGGATCAACAAGGCTGGGGACATGTATAAGTTTGTCCAAGAGAGATCTGGGTGAAAATATGTGAAGAGGGTATTTGTCTATTGAGGGCAAACAAGAAAGAAAGGACCAGAGGACGCTGCCAACAGTGAACCTACTCAAATATATTTATATGGGGATTAAACCAGTGTAAGCCTCCAAGTGTTTCAGTCTGCAGTAAGACTAAGGTAAGGATTTATATATTTACATTCTTATCTATAGGTGTGGTATCTCTACTGTAAAGATTTAAAAAAAAATTATATATATTTTAACCCAAGATGGCATGTCTTGATTTTGTTTAGATCAAGAACGACTTATTCTTGACCCTAATTTGTTTACTTGTCTTACTCCACTATGAATCCTGAAATGTCAA
Source organism: Ammodytes marinus (assembly GCF_949987685.1). NCBI lineage: Eukaryota > Metazoa > Chordata > Actinopteri > Uranoscopiformes > Ammodytidae > Ammodytes > Ammodytes marinus. The sequence goes on from NC_137235.1 coordinate 16,815,092, forward strand.
AACTGCCTAGTAAAAAACTGCAAGCTCAGTAAGTCCTGCAATACAAGTGCTCCCTGCTCTGTCCAACAAATTAACTAACTGACTAACTAACTACTCAAATGAGTCCAATCATGTCCTAAACAAAACAAAACATTCATTTGGCTGAGTAATTTGACTGTAAACAATGTTTGTAAACAAATAGAAAGAAGGATGTTAAAGGCGAAATTATTTTCAAGGTTAGAATAGTACCCCCCTCCCCTCAAACATACAGACACACACGCACACACACACTCTGCTCCCAGCTGTCGATTATTCCTACAGGCTTCTGATTGATTTTCAGCACTGGACAGCTCCTGTGGCCTCAATGACACAAACACACGTCACAGCTGCTGCTTAGTTTGCAAACTGTCCCGTCACAAGTTCTGGTTGTACTGTGTAAACCATTGATCTGCTTTTGAAATTTCCACCTGCAGGGATAATACATATTTGCAAAGATGGAATACCACACTTTAGACTAAATATAAGTCCTGCTCTAAACATTAGTAAAGGTATAAAAGTCCTGACCATGATAAAAAAAGTTGTTTTTGAACACATATAGTACTAGCTGATTCGTTCAATGTGCTCCAGTTCCATTTTGTGTTGTATATAATCAGAAATTAGATACATAATTTACATAAAATTAAATAAAATTACTCACTATGGAAAATGGTACTATTCAGAGGGCCACAGGTATCATATTTATTTGAAAGTAATAATTTTTCATATACAATAACATACTGTATAAGCAACTTATTAATCTTTTCAAAAAGAAAACAAATATATGAACTAAACTTCTAGAATGTAAAAAGTAAATGGAGTAAAAGCCAAATATTTGCCACTTGAAAATGTAAAATAGTCATGTAAAGTAAAAGTACCCCCAACAATATATTCCAATCCAGCACACAAGTAAATACACTTAGTTAAATCGGCCACACTTAATACCTGGAAATGGCTTGTGCAACTAGGGAACTAGTATAACGCCTATTGTTCAGTCAGTGCGTAAGGTTAGTATCAAGGTTAGGTGTAAGGAAGTACTGGTGAAGGTTAGGGTAAGTCTCCAGTAAATGTATGTAAAGTCCCCAAGACTGACCTAAGATACTGTGTGTGTGTATGTTTATATGGATGACCAAAGTTCTTCTAACCAGACTAAGTACCCAACTGCGAGAAACAACTCTATATTTTTGCTTCCTGGGACACTGTATGGACCCTCTGCTGTACTCAAACGTGTAGGCCCGTTTTTAAATAAGTTGAACATTGATGGTAGAAGGAAACAAAAGAGAATTGTTAAAAAAAGAAAGAAAGAAAAAGAAAACCTTGACCAAATACATCTCTCTCACACGTTTTCACACCTTCCCTTTGCCTTGTGGAAATACTTTTAAACCACAAAGGGAAACAACTGACAACTTACAACAAAACAAAGAGTAAAGAATGTGTTTTGTTCGTGTGAGTATAATCTTCCACTTCTCTGTAAATGGCTTACACGTTGTAGAAACATCCATTGACGTCATAATCTCTTCATCTTAATCTATTTTTTCTCAAACGCTGTCCAACGTGGAAGACCTCCTACCTCTAAAACCCAAACCTTACTCATTGTATCAATACATTTTGTTTCTTCCTTCCCTCCCTTCCTCTGCATCTGATATCATCACTGCATCCCGGATTACACCAAAAGGCTTAAACCAGGTCACACAGCAACATCCACCTTTGTTATTGTTATTTGGAGTTGTGGATTAAGGGGCATAATCTGGTATGTGACAAGGGCTTCGTACATCCTTTTCCTTTGTTTTGGATTATGGTCCGTTAAATTCCTTGTGAGTGAAAGATGACTTACGTCACACGTGAGATCTCCTCTCAGAGTCTTCAACACACCATGTAATAATAGTAATCTTTATTGCCACAGCACTGTAGTCGGGCTGTTGCTGTTTCTTAATGAGTTATAGGTAGTAGGGATGGGGCCTATCCGATGCAATATCGGTATCGGCTTCGATATGGCTGCAACCTACATATCGGATATTGGACTGACAACTCCGATACAAAATAAATACTTCATAAATCTTAATTATTTAAAATATGAAAGAAATTAAAATTTTAAGACCATAGCTATGTGATATAGTACACATTACTATTACAATTCAAAAGTTGAGTTCTAATGTTCTTCTGCATTGAAACAGTTGAAAGCAGTTAAGCTAAACCTATATGCATTTTTGTTGTTAAAATTAGAATAGCTGTGCTGCTTAAGCCTTCCTAACCTTACACATAACATCACCACTAACAAGTAAATGTTTAATAATTATGATATCGGAAAGTATAGGTATCGGCCGATATCCAAAACCCAGATAACAGAATTGGATTGGAATCGGTGCATCTCTAATAGGTAGCATGGTTAACTTATAGGGGAAAGTCCTATTTACCTCTCTCCTACTCCTCACAAGTTGTCTTACATAATAAACTATCGGCACACTCACAATACAGAGAATGGAGACGGCTAAAACAGTAACTATGATTAACCATTAATCACAGCAACTCTCCCCCGGGGGCTCCTGTCAACTGATAAAAAAAAGAGGCAGGGATATTGCAACAACAGTTGGCACCAACATTTTTTAGACTCATCTGATTTTCAAAAACATGCACATCTAATTTTACCCTCTACTTACATAGGAGACATGAAACAAATACTTGTACTTACAAAATATCATGCAATGTGTCATGATACTAAAACAAAAGTAAAATTTCTGTAATATGTCCTTGTCTATCGGCCCTGCAACACAAGCTACATTTATTGATAATATTAATTATTTTCTTGAGATGATCTCAGAGAGGATTTTTTTCTCTGTGTTTTGACGAAAAGTTTAAAGGAATACTTCACCCATACGGAACTGGCGTTCTATCATTATAAAATCACTATTATAATATAATGAATTAGGTTTTTCTTCCCTCAGTCTTCCCTCAGTCTTCCCTTGGCCCAGCTGTCCTGTTAATCCTAACCCTACATTTTTCTTACTGTGATGTCACAGTAAGAAAAATGTAGGGTTAGACAGTGAGACCATGAACCGATTTCATTTTTTTTTGCACATTTATACTAAATAGGATCTCAGAGTTCAATACACCTTCATCTTCCCACCGGTGAAGTAGGTCTTTAATAGCAATTTTTTTAAACATTTACGATGGAGTTTCCCTGGTTACCATGGAGACGGATGGAGACATGATTTTACCCATGTAGCATTTCTAGGAGGTATGAGTCCAATGTAAAATATCAATTGGGATTCCATGGGGATGGACCAAAAGTTTGGCATGAAATTAAACATAAGTAATGACAAAAATATCATATAATACATTTGACACAATAATACCAATGTGTAAAAGAACAAATAAGTTATATTCATATGAAGTCCACAAGGCTCTTCTTCACTCAATGTGATCAATGGGAATAGGACACACCGTCATGTGAACTTTGTCGTGCATTCCTCATTCGCACATGAGGATGCTGGCTCAGACATGGGGCCGACCTGCGTGACTCTGTATATTGGCTGCCGTTTTTAAGAACTCTGTAAGAAAAGGGTTTGATTTAACGTAGAGGACACTCTCCTCCAGCTGTGGGAGTTATCAGATGATGTAATAATCTGCCCCTTCGGGATTATCCAGTCAGCCTCCATCCAGCCAATTAGGAGTCGGCTCGCAACATCTGTCCTTGGTCTAATAGGAAAAATGGAGTCTGGAATCAACTCACAAGGGTTGCACACAGCCCACATTACACAACACCAAAATCTGTGCGTCTTCATGTGCGTAGGTCCGTTTGCAATCGTTCATGCTTGTTATTGACGTGTAAGCAATATCAAGCAATGGCTTTTAAACTACAGTTGTCATATTTTTTCCCAGGACCATCCATTATTGTATTACCTTTCATTAATACAGGCCTATCATGTCAACTGATTTATATCAGCCATAGGGATTCACACAAAACAAACATGAACCTCTAATGCTCTTTTGTATCGCGTGCGATTTCTCTTATTAGTTACGCAACCCTGTGTTTTTTTGGTTCCCCTGCTTCCCAGCATGCTGACATAATAAGCCAAGCGAAATCAGCCTCTAACCTTGTCATCTGGCCAAACATCAGATCAATTGTTCTTCTAAAGGTAGATTAACATTGGTTCATCTCTGTTGTATTACTTTGTCCCACCCAATGCCTGTCTGGTTTTCCACCACTGGTTGGCCTGAAGGTCCCTAAGGCTAACCGCCAGCAAGGACCAAATCAATAAGCTTTCATTACACCAAACTGTCTGGTCTGCTCCCTGCATTAGGGCAAGGCCGACATTAGCAAGGAGAGGCCTTTGATTTTAGCAGAATCGCTCTATGGACGTCTATGTCAGTCAGACTGGATAAATGTCTATGAATTTAGAACAAACAGTCAAGGTCTGTCCGTCTGTCCATCTATCTATCTATCTATCTATCTATCTATCTATCTATCTATCTATCTATCTATCTATCTATCTATCTATCTATCTAATGTTGGCATACTAATACGTTAAGCAATGTGACCATGGTAAACACTACCAGCCGCAGTCTGCTACACATGTGTTGCCATTGTTAGACTGTTAGCCTTGTTGTTGTTAGCATTTGGCTCAAAGAAAGCGTATAGCCTGAGTCTTCTTTGTTTAGCATTGATTGGCAATTTTGTTGTGTTAGTGAAAAAAAGCCCTGTACCGTCACATTTTTAACAAATGCAAATTCGCCTTTCTGATGATTGAATAGGTATTCTTTTTCTTCCATTTGTTCAGAGAAAATGCACCATGAAAAGGCAGCGCTGATAACGAATGCAAGACCCACCTGAACTAATACTGCTTCCCTGTTCAGCAACAGTACTTTAATGGTTGGAACTGCCCGCCCCAACCTACATTACTGCCCTCGCAGACACAGCCTGATGATCACTGGTGCCATGGGAGCGGTGCGAGTCAACAGGTACTAGTGGATGGAGAATGAAACTAGTTTACTGGCCACAACCGATTTACTGAAGAAAAATACATTTAAGTGATTTATTTTCCTTTTCACTTAGGAAAAACATGTCTATTGATGAAAAACTGCTGTGGCCACAAACAGCAGATATTAAAAACATTTGTACCACTTTGTTATAAGTCACCCATTATAAAGGGTTTATAATGTTGAAAACATCCTTAGCTAATGCTTAATATATCATTTACTAGCCATTATACACATGCAGCAACATTTGGGTTGCAAGGTTGTGAGAATGGACACTGTATAGGTCGGGTAGACAACTAACCATTTAACCTTTGACTGCTGGAAAATGGCTGTTAACCTTTAATTAAAATGTTCAACTGCATTGCAACAGGATTATTTTAAGAACCTGTTGTTGTTGAGAAACCCATTACCCTTAAATTAATAATGTATATAGTGTGTGTAACTGCAGAATTGATAATTTATTATCCTTTAATTGAAAATAACATTTATATCTTCGGACTTCAACTGAGAGTTTTACTGGGTTGTTAATAGTAACTAAGCAGGGTAAGGCTTAACAAACTGCGAGTTCCCCATAACTAATTTTCTCCTCATTGTTCTTCCAGATACAGCATCGTTTCCACTGATGATGATGCCCTGAAGATCTCCAGCCTGGGCCTCCATAATGGCCACAGTCTTTTAACTCAGCAGACACTGTCGGGGCCCTGCATGCAGGGTGCAGATGGAGGAGAGTGTGCAGGAATAGATGAGGGAAGAGGGGCTTTGTCTTTGAGAGCGACAAATAAGCCCATCCACAACAGTTGCCATGCTTCACCCTCATGTCGTCTGGGCCTGGATCTGGGCGACGGCCGCCTGCGTAGCCGCTTTGTGAAGAAGAATGGCCAATGCAATGTGGTTTTCAACAACATGGAGGATAAGCCACGACGATACATTGCTGACATTTTCACCACCTGCGTGGACATACGCTGGCGCTACCTGATGCTCCTTTTCACCACCACCTTCCTTCTTTCTTGGTTGCTGTTTGGCCTGATCTTTTGGGCAGTTGCCCTTGCTCATGGAGACTTTGCTCTTCCGTTTCCTGTGAGGGAAGGAGATCTTCAAAGCAACACAGAGGAAGGAAAAGACGAATGGCGGCCATGTATCCTCCACATCCAGGGTTTCATTGGGGCATTCCTCTTCTCCATTGAAACCCAGACCACCATTGGTTATGGTTTCCGATGTGTCACTGAAGAGTGCCCAGTTGCTGTGTTGACTGTGGTGGTTCAGTCCATCGTGGGCTGCATAATTGACTCCTTCATGATTGGCATGATCATGGCAAAGATGGTGCGACCCAAGAAGCGGGCACAGACCTTACTGTTCTCGCATCATGCTGTCATCGCTATGCGAGATGGTAAGCTGTGCCTCATGTGGCGCCTAGGCAACATGCGCAAGAGCCACATTGTCGAAGCACATGTGCGTGCTCAGCTTTTTAAGCCGCACGTGACTGCAGAGGGCGAGTACCTTCCTTTGGAGCAACAAGACATTGATGTTGGCTATGACGACGGACTTGATCGGCTGTTTCTGGTGTCACCACTCGTGGTGGTCCACGAGATCACCAAGAGCAGTCCACTGTATAACATGAGCCGTAGCGACCTGCAGAAGGAGGACTTTGAGATTGTGGTGATCCTGGAGGGGATGGTGGAGGCCACAGCTATGACCACTCAGGCCCGTAGCTCCTACTTGGCCAAGGAGATCCTGTGGGGTCACCGTTTTGAGCCTTTGGTATTTGAGAAGGGTGAGCGCTACCAAGTGGATTATTCCCGCTTTCATAAGACCTACGAAGTGCCATCTACTCCTCACTGCAGTGCCAGGGGACTGAGCCAGATGACGGGTCGTGGTGACCAGTCCTCATCCTCCAGCTCAAGTTACTCTCAGTCTCCATCACCATTTGCCCATAGGGCAGCGCACACCCTGCTGGGCCCTCACTCGCCAAGCGCTTTCTGCTACGAGAACGAGGTAGCTCTGTGCAGTGGGGATGACGAGGACGAGGAGGATGTGAAAGAGGAGTCTGGGAACCTCAATCTAAAGGGTGACAGAGAGGTAAAGACGAGGGACAACATTCACTTGGGTTTCAAAGAGACATTTGTGGAGGAGCAAACGGTGGAGATGCTTTGTGTTCTGGACACAGAGAATCAGATCTGCCTCGACAGACTACAGCCCACCCTACCTTTATACATCAGCAGAGAGTCAGGAGTTTAATCAATGCAAATGGCTGCCCTTCCATTTCTTTTTTCTCTTTGTCTCTGTGCATCCAACCAAAGTATTGAACCAGTGTAAAAAATTTAAGGAGGACACAAATTTGAACGGTAAATCTGGTGTAAGAGAAGGACAATTTTTGCAGCTATCACAAAATCAGCTCAGCTTTAGCTCGTAACTTGCTCTCGTCTAATGTTTTGTACACTTTAAGTTTTGACATCAGCATCTAGACAACGCACAGCTCTGCTTTCAAACATGGTCACTCAAATCATGAGGTATATTCAAATGAGGTATCTTAATTGCTTTCTTGTTTATCCAATCTGACAGTGAGTGTATGATGTACTATTAAGTCAAGCTTTTTATTATTGATTTCCAGTGTTTTGTAAATATATGCTTTTTTTATTTTAACATGTTTATGCATCATATACATTATATGTTAAGAGATAAAAATGTATTTATTTTAAAGGAAGCAAAATACAAATGCTCAACTTCAGCGCAATTATTTTATCTGTAAAATAAACGTTTTCTGTATTTTTAACACCTGTCTTCTTGCCTGAGTTCTGCTACTTTTCATATTCTTAAAAGAAGCTATTTTGTTTTTCAAAGGTTTATTCCATAGACATTAAGTTCCTCCATCCTGAACCTTGAAACAGAAGTCAAACAGTTATTCAAACTTGTACAGATCAAGAACAAGCACTTTATTCATACTTTTATCAATAGATACAAACAGTATGTTGTTTTGTATGAATAAATCACTTAATAAACAAAAGTGTATAATGTTATGATTGAATTGTCTCCGTTGAGTCTCTATTTCACATTTTTCCACTGGTTTAATGGCCCATTTATTAATTTTACCACCTGTTTGTGATCAAGCGGGCTTACACACATATTATTTGGCTTTGGGTCAAAGGAGTGATTGTTGCCCTTTCTCTCCATAGCTAGGTTACAGGCACCTGCCACATGGCCCAAGACCTTCAGAGGGCCCAACAGCTCCAGGTGCACTGTAGGCCTATGTTTTTCAAATGGTTTTAAGGCACCACTTTGGTCCAAACTGAAATGTTTAAACAACTATTGGATGGATTGCTGTCATGTTTAGTAGGCTACATGTTCCCCTCTGGTAGAATTTTGATAACTTTCATCATAAAAACTGTTTTCATTCGTGCTAATATAACTTCCAACTTTTATTTTTTCCAATACATTGGTTTATAACCAAATTTGTTGTAAGCGCTTGGTTCAAAGCATGCTATGTGAGAAGACTGATCTGCCCTAACAGAGCTGCTAGCATGGTGGCTGTTGAACTGTTGATTTTTGTGGGTCAAATGTAGCTAATGTTAGCATGCTAATGCTCTAAAGTAAGACAGTGGACATGGCAAAGATGTAGGCCTATAGCTGCCATAAATTAGCATGTTTCCATCGTCACCGTGTTGGCATCATAGACCTATTATAAGAGGTGACTATAGTCCTGAATACTTTAAAGACAAAAGTTTGAAAGTCCCAGAGAGCTAAGGACAGACAGAAATAGATCTCACAGACAAACTGGGCTGAGGGACGACATACAGGGACGAAAGGCGTTTGAAAGAAAAAGGTCGAACCGAGAAATGTAGATGGAGGGAACCTACCTACCATAAAAGAAACATCAGGAGGAAGTGTATCAAACTGTTGTGTGGACTAGACTAGAGGACCGTGTTTCTGGCTGTTGTAGGCTACACGCTCCCCCATGTGGTTGAACAATGACACCACAGAGAGCGTCAGTGTTTTAAAGTAGGCATACAATAAGATGCTGTTTTATGAAATGATAATCTGTAATCCAATGCCAGGGTGTTGATTTTGGTCGTTTTACCATGTACCTGATCAGTATCAGGGTGTTAATATAAAATAAAATATGTTTGATGTTTAAATGTTTCAAGAAAATAAAAGTTAGTATGGTTAGGCTACTTCAGGACAGTGGTACCCAACCTGAGGGTCAAAGCTGCTTAGTCATAACATAGATGGTTAAAACATAAGTCATAACAAGATGACTGATTGGATAGGAAACATTTTGGCACACTACCTTTTCCAGGATGAGGGTGCTGCCTTTTTGTTTCATTGATCTCTGCTACCATGTAGGCCTATGTGTTTCCTTGAATTTCTCCATTGGAAAAAAAAATGCATTTGCAAGTGGAAATCTTTCTATTTTGGGGTCACACCCTATATTGCTTTTTTTTAAGCACTAATAGTTGAGAACTGTTGCTTTAGGGTACAAAAGCAAATTACTCAAAGCATAATTTTGATTAAACCAGTGGTGCGCAGGTATTTTATATTCCTTCAGATTTTCAGTAATGTTCTTGGATTAGGCTGTACTTCTTCAGAGGATGTGTTCACCTTTTTTCAAGTCTGTATCGAAAAAATACTTACATGCCCAAAAGTACAAATAACCAGTTTTAGTCCCATCTCCTTTCAATACTGGCCTTCCTAAATTAAAAGGAGTCAAACTTGAAAACATTTTAAACTATCCTTTAATCCCCTCTGGAGAAATTTGCCCAGTCCATGATCTATTAAAGAACACAGTGACCCAGTACATAATCCTAGGCCAGTGCTTTGGTATAGAAGGAAACAAGATAAAAGCTTCACTTCCACGCAGAAAGTATCAGTGCTGAGACTCAAACACAAGATTTTGTTACTCTGAAGTGACAGGACTAACCTCGGAGCCACTGTTCCTCATTAACATGATTGATAATTAGGACGCTGTCATGCTCTAATTTCCCCCTTCTGCTTCCTTTTTTAGCCTTCCTTTTACCTCACAGGACCAAACAAGGTGACAATTTCTTGGCTTGAATCACTGTGCATGATAGGTGAACAGCCTGAGGGAAACTCCCTACATTTTATTCCTCCCTTGTAATTGAATCAAACTACATTTCATTCAGTTAAGTGTCATCTCCAGTCCTGTCCACTTTAAATAAGCCATTTCCCCCACAGTCTACCTCCCTCTCCTCCTGCTGTCATCGCATCCTTCTGTCCCCGGCTGTTTTCTGATGTCGGTTAATTAACCGGACTGTCACACCCCCCTGTCATCAGCGTCCGTGAAGCCACAGCAGCTGGTTGACCTCTGAGACCTCTGTTAGAGCTGCTAACGGCCGACTAGGATCTGGCCTAATAAGATGGTGTGTGTTCATCTTCATGTAGGTTAAGTGTGTGAGTGTGTGTGTGTGCTTTCATGTGTGTGACACCCCGTATATCTGCGTGCCCTCTCTGGCCTCACTGGCTGTTTGTGGCCTGGGGCTGTGCGACCAGAGCCGGTGACAGTGTATGTGCTCAGCAGGGGACAGTGTTTAGGCACTTGGTGCTGTGGCCGGGGGATCTTTGGCTCCATAATGAGCTGTTGTGTGTTGCAGAGCTGAGAAGCAGCTCGCTGGGGGGACAGAGGAGCATTGTGTGCTGCTAACCACGGCTCAGCCCTGCAGAGGAGGCCTGACTGAACCAGGCTGGGAAGCACCACAGGGCAAACATCTTCTGGATAGTTCTGTCTGTCTGTCTGTCTGTCTTTCTGTCCTCTTTTATCTTGTACTTTTGTCTATAATGTATTACTGTTATAGGCAGCTATCAGTTACATTTCAATAGCAGTTGGCTTGTGTTTCTGTTTAAATAACATCTCAATGACCTGCAGCTGGTCTATGTGAATAAGATGCTGAGCTTGTAATTACAATGTCAATGGTTTGAGTCTTGGATCTTTGTTGCATGTCAGTCAACGCTTCTATGTTTTCCCTCATTTCCTGTCGTTTCTCTAATTGCTCAAATTAAGCAAAAGTTGCCTCTAAAAAAGACATTTCTAATGAAATATTCTAATGCAGTATTAGTGCAAAGCTGCGTTGGATCCAACTCAAAAAGATCCAGCTTTATATGCAATCAAACAAATCTAAACAATATCAACTGACATTATAAAGTTATTAAAGAAATAGTCCAACATTTTTGGAAATATGTTTATTCACAAAACCTGGGTAAAAGCACAATGTTTCTACATTTAGTTGTTTGTACAAATTTAACAATCCAGACACAACATGTTATGTATTGAGATTTAGAGGTGCTGGCAGGTGGATTTTGTTCCCTTCAGACAGATCCCCGCTAACTGCCAGTCTGTATGCTAAACTTAGCTACTTGGCTTATAATGAAGTGATGAATATGAGAGTGGCATCCATTTTCTCATCTAACTGTCTAACTGTCAGACCATTTCTGAAAAGCGAGTTTCTTTATTATCTAATCTAGATATTCCTTATTTCAGTTTTGTACTTAAATTTAGCATATTCCTAAATGCGGCCATCTTTTGAATCATATTACCACACAGTAAATCTGGGGCCAGGTCGTATTCTAGTACAGTAATAACCAATTTAGATCCTAAAACATTCAATTTTACTTCTCTGCCTACAAATACAGAACATTCAAATTCATCATGCACAATTTTCACAACACATTTTATGAAGATTTCTAAACTTTGTATTTGTTATGTGACCTAAGCAAGCAACCCACCATGTCGAATGCAAACTGACATTACTACATGCCTCCCTTCGTCTGTCAGCCTTGCAACTTGTTTTTATATAGGTGAAAGTGATTTCTCCGTGAATGGGACTACCGGAAATCTTCCTGCCCTTTACAAGCTGTGTGACATTTATTCATCTGCTATCGTCACACAATGGAAAAAATTATACTGCTCACATTAATGAGAGTCTTCAAAAAATAAAAAACGAACAAACCAAAAAAGAAATAAACCTGACAGACACAAGGAATGTCATAAATCACCATATTTCTCACTCTCTGCTCCAAACTACATGTATCTCATCCATCTTTCTGTCTTGTTGCCTTTTATGTCTTCCTCTGGTCCGACAACAACAGACTCTTTCATGTCGACATCTTTTCTTCAGACCCCTCAGGCGCGCTCCCTCTTTCGCTCACACAGACTAATTAAATGTTCCGAGAAAACCCATGATTGGAAAGCCTGTGTTACTTTCTCTTTTCGCTTCTAGTGAGGAAAAAAAGAGTCATAAAATCCACATTTGAGTTATCGTCGCTTGTAAACTCAAAATGTTGTTCTTTAACATCAAGACAGATTATTTTTGTTTTCATCAGAAATATCTCTTTATTTGTGTTTTTTAAGATCAGTTAACATCAGACAAATATATCATAGGAGATCAAACATGTTACTTTGGAGCAATTTCAATGTTAGTTGTCTTTAACTTTGAGGAGAGGATGCAGGGACAGGCTAAACGTAACAGATTGCCAGTGCTTCACTTTAAAAAAAAGTGAGTTTACAGGACCAAGAAAAGGGGAAAGATGGATTAAATGAGGCAGAGAAGTTGACATATACAAAAAAATGTATAGGCTATAGAACTGTTGTTTTTCGAGCCACAAAATAAAAGTTTTAAAATCAAGAGACTGATGATGACTTAACAATGAGTACCAGAATAAAGGAGATGTAAGGGATTTCAGCTCCTTTTATTTGATAGTGGATAAATAGTTTTAGCCTTTTTTTAAGCAAAAAATGGGAAAATCATGCCATGTTCAGCTTCAAAGTAAATATCTTTGGGTGTTGGACTATTTATTAAACAAAATGAGACATTTGGAGATATCGCCTTGGACTGACTAGTTGGCAGCCCTAGTGTTATAATAAAGGTCTCAAATGAAGCTGTCTGCGGCCTCTCATATACTGTACAAATTATACTTTCTTGCTTAATTGCTAAGTTGGACCCTGATTGAAGACCTGAGAGTTTACCTGGGTTCCAATCTTTTCTTTATTTTACTTTTCTTTTCTATCAGTAGAATTAAAATATTACAATTAAGTGAGGGAACATTTCCAACTGTTGAATTTAAAGTGCAGCTCACAGCCGACATGCATGCATGACTAAACGTTGTGCTGGCACGTATGACTGAGGGGCAAATCCATAATAGAGTCACAATATGAATGCCACCATTGTACATGCCACCATCATCCCCATCTTCATCATCACCGTCGTCACACTCTGACTTTGAGACAGAGGCCTAAATATGAGGTCTAATTCTGACATTTTCTCATACTTTCTCCTACACTCATGCACACAGTATTTATCCTCCATGTGATTCTCGTCTGTCTTTTCCATCAGTGCTAAAAGTCATTACTAAATCTCTGTCTGTGTTTCTCTGTTGTTCATTTTCTTGTCCTCCATTTCTCTCTCGGGCTGAAGTTGTGGTGAAGAGATGCGGACACAGCAAAGCAGCGAACAATAGTCCATTCATGATGCCCTGCAATGCAATGATGATCCTGCTCTGCCCTCCACCCCCCACCCTGCACCAGCCTCCACAGCTGCACAGGAATGTGGTCCAACAAGTTACCCGCTCCCCCTACCCTTCCCTGCCGCCACCACCATCGCTACCAACGCCACCACCTCACCAGTGCTGCCGCCCATCGCAACCCAAGCCCCTCTCTACCGAATAAAAGAGACCAAGTAGGCAAAAAACCATGGGGGGGGGAACTCTGCAGACGGACTACAAAGAGAGGATTCATGCTCAGTCACATACACTCCCAGAGGAAAAAGAGGGGGACCCATTTAAGTGTGGTGCAGCTGCACTAATTTACTGGGTGAAAATGGGCGAAAAAAGGAGTGGCAGAGGTCAGATAGCAGAATCATTTTTTATTCATCCCCATGGATGGCCTGTCACTGCATTATTGACACTTGCAATGATGGATACATCCAGTGACAAATCCAGAAAACACCTGCAGCCCTTAGAAGGATGAATTCACCAGCCTGTCTCAGGCAGTATTTCAAAATAAAAGTGATATTTTTGATCCGGGTTCTCAACAGAACTTGATGACCTGTTAGAAGTCCCAACAGGGCCCTTGTTTTTCGTATTTCTCTGATCACATGTAAATCCTTCAGATGACATCCAGCCTATGAGCCAGAGTCACAGAAAGTTACTGTTTGACCCCCGCTATCACTCTGTGATGCTGATGCACAAGAACCTCTAAGGTGGTCTAACTTTTTAGAGGATGAATTTTTTGCTAAATCACTGCACGGGTCTCCGATATCAGCTGGAGGAGAAGTTCTTAACGAGACTTAACAGCACAGCGTGAAAGTCTGAGTCAAAACAGAGTCACATGAGGCTCAGTTTTATTGATAGTGTAGCTTCCGAGCTGGAATTCCCCAAGCAAAAGCAATGAGTTCAACTGTTTTTCTCACAAACCCTAAGAGGGATTTGGCATTTATGAATCATCTATAGAACGACTCACTTTTGTCAATTCAACAGGGGCATCTGATGCTAAGGAAGAAGTAAACATGCTTCTGCACCAGTCCTTGCCTTTTTTTACATATCATTTCAGATCCTTTTGTCGAGTTTGTCATAATTTGGAACAAATGACGCCATTCAATGTGCCCATTGACATGGGAATGAATGCTTTCCACCAATTATGCATCAGTTTAATGCAGAATGTGACCCAGCATGTGAATATTTGACCGCTGTGCATGCTTCCCTTATCTGCATCCCTCTCACACTCTCTTTCTCTTTCTCTCTTGCACACTATCTCCATCTCTCTGTTTTTCCCTCTCTTGCCTTTTTCTCTCCATCCGTCATCAGATTTCAGGAATTTCCCCCTGGGTTTTCTTTCCGAGAATTAAGGCCAAGGCAAAAGGGTGCTCTCTCTCTCTCTCTCTCTCTCTCTCTCTCTCTCTCTCTCTCTCTCTCTCTCTCTCTCTCTCTCTCTCTCTCTCTCTCTCTCTCTCTCTCTCTCTCTCTCTCTCTCTCCTTCTTTCCTCTCCTACTTTATTTGTGCTCACCTTATTTTTCACTCTGAAAACATCTGTAACAAAGTACTCTTCAGATATAAACACATCTGTCCTGAGCTCATCCGTCGACTCAGCTTCATCCCTACATCTCACACATTAAAGAGCATGACTAAGTGTGCACCTGAAGGCTGACTCTGCCCCCCCCCCCCCCTGCCGATCCTGATCTTTGACCTGTCTGCTGATCATGAGACCTTGTCCTCCCATCTTCTCTCCCCCGCAGGAGCCGCAGGAAACAGGCTCTTGTGACCCAGTGGTCTGTGGAGCCATGGAGAGGCCCATTACTGAAGTCACATGGCAGGTTAGCGCAGGGACGGATGCGACCATGTGAGCTGTATTTTCTAACAAGTTACAGCTTTCCCCGAGGCTCATGACAGTTTCTCACAGGACATAAATATCTGAAAATGCACGGCGGGTTTAGATTCCTGAGCGAAACGCAAGCCGACCCTTTTCTCCTTATTTGTTTTGTCTTATACGCTCACGTCAAAATGAATCAGTCTGAATAAAACAAGCAGGTGAACTACTTGGTTTAGGTTTGGGTGTAAGGCAGGAATATCTATGGGTCGTTTCATTTTCATTCATTTAAAAAAGAAAACGGAGAAACTATGAGCTTGACAAGGTGTTATTTGATCACCAAGATGTGACATTTAAACTGTCAGAAAGGTTACCTGTACTTTTAAAAGGTTCAATGGTTAAAATGGTTAATAAAAAAAAATATATGAATGAATATTGGAAGATCATGAAGAACACCACTTTGACAATCAAAATATTATTTTGAAGTATCCTATTAAACTCTCAGAGTGCCAGAGAGGGAAATTTCAAGGTTGTAAATGATAGAAAATAAATAAATTAGTTGATTGTCCGTTTAGATCAAATCAGTGCTGGGTGCTTGTATCATAACAACAGACTAACTTGAATTTTGAAGAAGTTTCACATCCTGTTTCTCAATGCTCCGAAGTTTCACCTCTGACTGGTCACATTCAAGTTCAGCATTTTTCTCAAACATTCATATTGTTTTCACTGAACATCTACATTTCAAATAAGCAAAAAAAGGAGGAATAATTGATTGGAAATACAAATAAAATTAAAATTTGAGGAAGTTAAAATATTTCCATCTCAGTAGGCTTGTAAAGTAGAGGCTAAACAGCTTAAGTGTGAGACAAATCAGGGTGTTAAAAAAAACACAAACAATAAGCTATTTATCAGAATTAAAATCTTAAACTTTTTTTCTTATGTTACTGCCAGAAAAAAACATAGCGTGCGAACTTTAGAAGAGTTTGTTAACTTCCAGAGGCCTATGGAGACATGGAAAATAAAAATGAAATAGGCTACCAAAAAGAACATATACCACCTCTTTCTTTAAATTTAATGTAGGCTAAATGTTAATTATGAGTGAAATAACATCGAATTTTCAAAATAACGTAGGCCAGGCCTATATTTCTTCATTCAAAATCGGACATATAGTTTAGACCGTTTCAAAGGCCTCGAGCTTCCTTTCGTCTGTAGTCGACTATTATAGCCTAGATTTTAGTTATTGTAAGTAGGCCTATATGAATAATATTAGATATAATATTGTATACACAAACACAAGAAACTTTTGTTATAAGCATTGCAATCCGTTTGAGGATTTTTTTTTTTAAAGTTCGTTTAACATGTCTTTGTTTTTTTGTTTTAAGGATACATAATTCCAAAAAAGAAAAAGAACATGTTTGGCCTACACGCAATTTATATTATCCTAAAAAAACGATAAAACAGGGACTGCACATTATTGTTTACATCATTTCAGACGTAGAACAAATACTAGCCTACTTTCTATTTTAAAACTCAGCTTTATGAATATCTTCTATTCTGTCAGTCTGCCCCAGGGCAGCTGTGGCTACTATGGTAGTTTACCACCATCGGTATGACTGTGTGTGAACGAATTGTCTGGAACCCTGTAAAGCGCTTTGAGTATCATGAAAGGCGCTATATAAATCCAAGCAATTATTATTATTATTATTATTCATTTTAACATCACCAACAAAACTAATTTGATATGAAACGGAAAAGCTAAAAACTTCTTTGTAAAATTCGAAAGTTTGAAAGATGAAATAGAAATGTCACCGTCACAGAGAGCCCTGTACCCTTCCCCGGGAGATAATAATAATAAAAATGTTAAGGTTTAATTTAAGTCTCGGCCTTTCTATCACAAAATAATTTATGTTGTCAGGAAGTTCTATTGCAACACATTAATTTACAAAATAAAGATATAGCCTACTCATGATAATAATAGCCTACAACAGCTTTTAAGGTTATATTTTCAACTCGACATCCTTCAGATTAAATGCAACATTTAGAGCATATTAAAGGGGACATTTAAATCATTACATTTTGCGATGGCTTCTACGACATATAAAACCACCTCTCGCTGTCCTGACAGACTCCCTGGGGGGCCATACACATCCAGCTGCACTAACTAAACACTCTATGAAACCGCAGCTTCCCCCAGCCCTCTGGTCTGCAACCTACTGGACGAGCTGCAACATTTACAACACTTTCCAACAGCGGCAAGCAGCCCGTTGTGTTCAACCAAACGGACACAGACAAAAAAAAAACTCACTTCACACGCCTCGGAGGCCTGTTGCAGGATCCCAGTGTTGCTGGATGGCCGGTGGGGTGCAGCATCTATAGGTGTCCCCTCCCCCCATAACACCACCACCAACAACCCATCAACCCCCTCAGCCCCCTACCATCACGGCCTAGATCCAGGTGCTGCAAGGAAGTATTTACAGCTATACATAGACGTGGAGAAAGGACAGGAAAAATATCCACGAGTCCCGTCCGCTGCGGAGCGTTTTCTATGTGTGCGCCACTGGTGTCTATGCTCGGACATAAGGGGAGAAAGACGCACACATCGTTCTCTGTTATCAATTTTTTCCATGTTTGCAAGCACAGAACTGCTTTTTGTTCTCTCTCTTTTTTCATTTACGAGGGTTAATGGATAGAGGCTTGGGCGTTTGATCACATGGCTACAATTCACCTGAGATGGAGACAAAGAGAGCAAAGAGAGATTCAGCAGGGCTCAACATGAGAGGCAACGGGGACACACAGGGGTTATTGTTGCTTTCAGTCTGTGTGTGTGTGTGTGTGTGTGTGTGTGTGTGTGTGTGTGTGTGTGTGTGTGTGTGTGTGTGTGTGTGTGTGTGTGTGTGTGTGTGTGTGTGTGTGTGTGTGTGTGTGTGTGTGTGTGTGTGTGTGTGTGTGTGTGTGCCTGTGTGTGTCTGTCTGTCTGTGTCTGTGTGTCCGGGTGCATCAGCCCGTATTTTAACGGGGATCATGGCCTAAATATTACAGGAATATAGCATACTGTAAACGACTGCAAAACAAGTGACTTCTTCACTTGCTTCTGTCATGCTTTGCGCGCAGAAAGAGGGTTAAAAAGCCGTTGATTGATTGCTCATTTAATTTCTTCAATAAAGGCGACTTGTGTTTGATTCTCAAAGATGAGTCGGTCTGAATGAGCCAATTTACGCCTAGCAGTTTATCGTCTTATTCCTTTAATCACTTTAAGCCTTCATGCATTAGCCAATTCTAGCAGTTTTTATTCAGACATCAGCTCGAGTAATATTATCGCATAGCCATGGTGGAAAAACTTCTTAAAGTCAAAGTTGAGCAGCTCTTTCAGATGATGATTTAAACTCCTGTAATGACTTACCACCAAGGGTTGGTTCAGGGAAGGTGGGACATTGAACCATATTATTGTTTTCCATTTAATTGAATGACATCAATAAACTAAATTGTTGTCACTGTCACTGGTCTTTTTTCTGTTTTCTTTTTTATCTGTGTGACATCATCGCCGTGGGTGTGGCCTGAAGTCAGAAGTGAGATTTGTCGGCATGTGTTCAGGTGTAGATGCCAAGCAAAATAATTGAATTCGAGAACACATTTTTAACCGAATAGAATTCGTCAAAATATTACAAATACTGTAGCCTACTTTTAAAGACCAGCTGTCCCACCACATATATACCGTTAATGAAAAAGGTGGGTCTTGTTAGGTTTGAGAGTCTATAGATAGCCATTGAACAACAATCTCTTTAAATGTCATTACACGAGCGTTAAGAAGGCTTTTAGCATTTCACACTTCATTGTTGCTGTGAGTGCATCTTTGCGATGATTATATTATAGGCCGGTATTCGCCAAAAAGTGGACAACATTTTCTGTGCGCACATTTTTTTATATAAATTAGTATAGTTGCGTTAACTGATGATTTGATTCATGACGCTTACAGATGGGACTTAACTGGGTAATGAGAGAATTTATACTTTTATTTAATTTCTTTTTTAAAGATCATAAATCTTCCAGGGATTTTTTTTTTATTGATGGATTTATTATCGCTGATTCATAGGCTAAGACTAGGCCTATACAGGCCTATATAGGCCTAGCCTACACATCAAGTAGCTATTCATTCACTTAACTTTTAAAACTTTTTTTTACATTTTATTATACAGATTGGAACTCAAAATTGTAAAATGTATTTCCTGTATTAATCTGAATCAAGGTAAATCAGAGAATCAGTGATTTTCTTTCCTTTTTATTTTTTGAGAAACGTGACCACAGGAGGCAATAACTCTCTTCATGATTGTTTATTTGTTTGATATAACATGTCAACACATCCAACAAAGCTGGCCTTCTCCTGCCTCTAAATGGGCGCACTGTAGAGTCATTTAAGCTTCTCCGATGTAAAATCTCACCTCTTCTCTGTTGGAAATGTTGCAGTGATGGACAGACGGGCATTAACTGTGCGTCGTGTCCGTCCAATCAGAGAGCAGCGGGATAATTAGAGGGCCAATGGTAGCGCGACGTGGTGACAGGGGGCGGGGAAGGCTGTGTGCTGGAATGCTGCCTCTCTGGGAATGTTTTCCACTTTCAATCACTTTTTTTTCTCCCAGTCCTTCTCACAAGGCGCTCTTTAAGCTCCGGTGTTGCCACACAGAGCAGCCATTCATCGGCTCTACAGTCAGCCACACACACTCCCATGTTGAACCACTGGATATCTATACTGGTAAGTTATGTAATTTTATAAAACTGATTTTAAAAGATAAACGTTAATATGTCTATAGTAGTAATGGTTTGATTCTCGTTATTATTTATTTATATAGTTTACGCGTAATTTGTCTTCGAAAAAAAAAGTCTGGGGAATATTATTTTTGTGGATGCGATTGTGTCCGCCAACAGTATTTTTGTTTTCAGTATTCAGTTTTTATTATTGGCTAAATATACAGTGTTGTTCGTAATATAGTCATATTTAGTCCGCAAAATCTCTGAACCCGTTTAGCTTGAAGTAAAGTGGGGGATGTTTGTTTCACATTAAAATTATTTTTTCATAATTTCCCCCTTCATTGGCATTATTATGCTAATCAAATTGCTTCTATTATATGATCTGTAGGTGTAAGTGCTTTTGCTGAGCTGATTTCCAATCAGCGCTGGAGAGGATTTGGACACTTTTACCCAGCAGAATGGCTTTGCCTGAGAAGAGTCAGCAATAACTGGGATCGTCGCAGGCTCCACACACCTTATTCAATTATAAACAATTTATTTCAACTCAATAGCTTGGACTGTCTCTGAAACAGATTTTGCATCTGAGAGTTGTTTTAATAGTTTGAAAGTATAAAAAAAAATGTCCGGCGAGGAGCACAGCCTGTCTGAGGCGGAACTGAGTCCCGGAGGGTCAGACGACGGTCACTCACTGTCACCGACTCATAGTGGAGCGCCACCCGGCCAGGACTCACCTCTGACCGGGCCGCAGCAGCAGCTGACCGGCCTCTGTGTAGATGTCAGCGGGGAGGATGGAAGCAGATCCGAAGCCAAATCAGAGGAAGAGGAAGATCGCTTCCCGATCGGCATCAGGGAGGCGGTCAGTCAGGTGCTGGATGGCTATGACTGGACACTTGTGCCCATGCCGGTGCGCGTAAACAACGGAAACAAAGCGAAGCCCCACGTAAAGAGACCCATGAACGCCTTCATGGTGTGGGCGCAAGCGGCGAGGAGGAAACTGGCCGACCAGTACCCCCACCTGCACAACGCCGAGCTCAGCAAGACCCTGGGCAAACTGTGGAGGTTTGTATGGCGTCGTTGTCCCACAAAAGAACAGTGTGGCCATACAGTGGCCCATTTCCGGTGTGTGCGTAAAGGATAAGTGGGGATGTAGAGGCTGAACCCAAATGTTAAAGTGGGCAATTTATAAGTTCAAATTGGTGATTGTAAACAAGGAAAACATTTAGAAACAGAATTCTACTTTGTGTGTCCATTTTAACATTGTATAATGTGTTCTAAAACAAATTTTATGATGGCGAGTTTTACTCTACTTTTTCATGTATTTATCCTTTACGCACGGTGTTTGAATGTTACTAAATTTCAAATTTTCCGACATTTTCTAAGAAAAAACGTTCACGTTAACTCGTTAAGGCATATAAGTAATTTAAAAAATCGCTCTTCGTTTTTCTCCCCCCAGGCTGCTGAACGAGAACGACAAGAGGCCATTCATCGAGGAGGCGGAGAGGCTGCGAAAACAGCACAAGAAGGACTACCCGGAGTACAAGTACCAGCCCCGGAGACGCAAGAACGGCAAACTAGCGACTTCTGAGGCAGATGGCCAAGGGGAAGGGGAGGCCAGCCACTCCCAGTCACACTACAAGACCCTGCATCTGGAGCACAACGGCGTGGCTGGGTCTCCCCTGGGCGACTTGCATCACCACCACCATCACCACCACCATCCTGCTGGTAGGCTGCTCACAGGTTCCTAGTCTAAACATAATCATTCATATTTTTAATTTGACAATTCAAGAGATGTGTGGTGGAAAAAGGGGGAACATAAAGAACAACTTAGCTAACTTTTGATAATCAAACACTAAAGAGAGACAAAAACTGATGACAGACTTCACCTGACCATGTTGCTCCTTCTCATCTTTCCTATAGGTCAGGGTCACAGCCCGCCCACACCCCCCACCACCCCAAAGACAGAGCTCCAGTCTGGGAAACTGTCAGATGCCAAGAGGGAGGGGGCTGCAGGAGCGGCCGGAGGATCAGGGGGGTCCAGGGGAGCCCTCGGTGTGGGAGCTGAGGGGGCGTCCGGTGGTCCGTCATCCTCTAGTGCTAAACCCCACATCGACTTTGGCACCATGGACATCGGCGAGATCAGCCATGAGGTGATGTCTAACATCGAGCCGTTTGACGTCAACGAGTTTGACCAGTACCTTCCTCCAAACGGCCACCCGCAGAGTGCCTCCGGGGGCCCTGCGACTGGATCCTCGGCCTCGTCTTACGCCTACGCCCTGGCCGCTGCTAGCGGGCACTCCGCTTGGCTCTCCAAACAGCAGCAGCCTCAGGCCTCTCCGTCTTCCTCTGACCCCTCCAAGGCCCAGATCAAGAGTGAATCAGTGTCCGGGAGCCACTACGCAGAGGCCTCGTCCTCTCCCTCCTCAGGCACCCACGTCACCTACACCCCGCTCAGTCTCCCCCACTACGGCTCTGCTTTCCCCTCGCTGGCCTCCAGGGCTCAGTTTGAGTACGGAGAGCACCAGGCCCCTGGGGCGTACTATGCCCACTCCAGCCAGGCCCCAGGGTTGTACTCAGCCTTCTCCTACATGGGCCCTACACAGAGGCCTCTGTACACTACCATAGGAGACCCCTCCAGCGTGGCCCCCTCTCACAGCCCCACACACTGGGAGCAGCCTGTTTACACCACACTCACAAGACCTTGAGGGAGACCAGCTGAGCAGAGGGAAATATGGGAAGTTTGTGAGTGAATCTGTGTGTCTGTTGGTTTGAAAATAAGTGAGCGTGTGCTTGTGTATATCTGTATGTGTGTGTGTGTGTGGGTGGGTGTGTGTGTGTGTGTGTGTGTGTGTGTGTGCCATATTGATGTTATATTAGAGGTTTTTACTTTTTTAGCCAATGTAATGCAGGACGCATCCACGGGGTCTTACAAAGTTACGAACCAGCCACAAAGTCACACAATGTAATGTGTGGATCATGGGTCAACAGCCAATCAAAAATGAAATAGACCTTAACAAACGTGTGCCATCATAAATGTATATGTTGGAGTTGTACAGCAAGTGTGTGTATACAAGAGGCAGATGAGTGTGAAACTGAGAGTAAACAGATGTTTTCGGAGATGAGTGACTCTGAATTGACCCAGAAACGATGGGTCTCGACTGACATAATCAGATTTCATTAACCAAACTAAAGCAGTTGTTTTTGATGTTATTGTGTTATTTTATGAGTAGTCAGTTTATTGTCGTTGTCGATATCCTAGGGTGTAACTTTATTGTGACTGATTTGATATTTCACTAATAAATCTGCACCACTTGCTTTGGGAAAAGCATGTTTAATTTCAACAAGATATTCCCTGTTTTTTTTTTGGTGGCCAGAAAAATTATATTTGTTACCCGTTTTTTCCCTTTTTCTTTGTAGATAGCACCCTCTGTATCTCTGTCCTTTCTTTACATTTACTTTACTGAACTTGCAAATTTAAACATTTAAGGGGAAAAATAGGAAAAACAGAGGGAAAGAGAGCTCTAAAAGATGTATTTCAACTTATCGCTGAGTCTTGGACACTTACCTCAACTCTTTTCATTTTGTGCTAATAGCAAAGGAGGAAATATGACTCTGGTTGCCTGCTTAAGGTATTCAATATTTCTGAAGAGCAAACTTCCGTTTTAGCCTTCTTTTTTTAACTTTTAAAGTGCCTAACATGTTACTGATTAATGTCTGATTTATCCAGTACCTGAGTTAAAATCTATAAGTACAAAGTCTCAACCAAATCTCTTCAGATAATTGGCCAGCTTTGGGTCCTACTTAAGGATTAGAATCACATGTACGACTGTTCTGCACTGCATGTAGGCCAAAAGCATGTTTTTGTCTTTACAGTTTTTCCTGCATTGTGCCCAAATAGCCCTCTTCCTCTTCAGCAATGTGAACAATGGTCATTACCACATAGGCTTCACCTTTATTAAGTGATGCATACTTTATCATTTTATACTGACCCTCTTACCATGTAGTTCTTTTTTTGATGTTGGTAATAATGCATTGTGTCACACCTTTGCTTCTTCCATTTTTGTATAATTCTGGATAGTTTTGTAAAGTGTTTGCTATACATTCACTTGAGTATTGTGCTTCCATACAAGAAAAGCAATGTTGAAATATTATTGTTGTCATCTATTAAATCAATTTATTTATAAAAAAATAAAAAAATAAAAATAAATTCTGTGTAAGAGATTTATTTTGCAGCAGCAATGGTTGAGAGATAAAACACTGGGCAGCTGAAACAAAAAATAAATTAAAAACATGCTGCTGACGTGTGAACTGTAATAACAACACTGTCAGCGCCCCACAACCCTAAGCTGTTTAGAGTGTTTGTGTGTGTGGCAGGCTAAAATTGACTACTAATTCCCCACATTTAATCGGCTGGGGACTGCGTGTTACTGAGAAAGACAAAGAGAGCCATTCAGTAAGTGAGAGGGACAGAAAGAGAGAGAAGGGGTGGGTGTAAAGAGCCAGAGGCAAGGCCAATTTCAGCTCAGTAACCGGTGTACACTTGGACTTTTGTACATGGCTTTCCTTTCACTCTGCCTTCTCCTCTCCACCTGAGGCTCGCTCCCTGCCTCCACATTCAGCTGCTGATCAAAACCCATTCAGTGGGCATTCAAGATCAAAATGTCAAACTCTCTGTACTGGCAGTTCGTTAGTGTGAGGTTAGTTAGTGTGGGAGAGACACAAAACTAAGATGATGATGGACGTGGTGATCACAGATCAGCCAAAAACCTGGGGGAAAGCTGAAACAACCTAAAATAAACAAGCTACAATTGGTTTATACAAAGAAAATCTTAAATGTGATGGCACTCAGAGCACTTGGACTAATTAAACCAATTGGGCTATATGCAAACAAATACTGATGGAGACACTTTGTGAGCAAGGAGAGAAGAAAAATGATGGAGCAGGAATTAAATAAATAAAAAGTTAATTAGGAAATATCAATTACTGCTGTGGTTTCAGCTTGAGGCAAAGCCGTTGGGCTATTAACCAGAAATGAACTTGAGCTGCATAAAACAGTAATGTAGGAAAATATCAAAAAAACAATTACATTGTGAATGAACCATATGGACATCTTGGAATTTATGGCGGAACTATGGTTTGGAATAAGCCTGGTCCTACCAGACCATCGCACTTCATTTAATTTGTACAGAAGGTCTAATTGCTCAATTGACAAACGTTACCTCACTTGAAGGCAGCTGTCTGTTGAAGTTTTAAACTATTGGATCTACCCAGTGCCAGGCTAGTTTGGAATGTGGAGACATTTCAACATTAGAAGTTAACAAACATGCAAAAAAAAAAAAAAAACCCCACAACAGCAGCTTATCTGTAAGCAAGTAGCATTGTTGTTTTTAGACTGCATTTACATAATAGTTTTTGTAAACGCGTTTACATTGTTTGCCTCTGTTTCACCTCACACATTTGATGGGAGAAGCAACCACGCTAACCATTGGGAGCAATTTGTGGGTCTCGCCCAGGGATACTCCTACATGTGGCAGGATGCAGATATCAAACTGCCAAACCTTGCAATCAGTGGATGACCACTCTACCTGCTAACCAATTTAGTTTTTTTCTTTGCCCTAAGGCCCCCAAATGTGTTGATCTACCCATGTCACTCTAGTCTTATGTCACCTTTAACATGTATATATAGATGTATGATAAATAAAAGCAACGCAAAAAAGTATAGATACAGTGTTTTCATCAAATCCACCTGTTTGGATTCCCAAGGGCAGATTAATTAGGCATACTATTAAGCCTACACTTTATCCTACTTTACCACTACTACTTTTCTATGTTTTTTCCCACAATATTTATTATTATTATTTGTTAGGCTACTTGCCTTGCAGATTAGGATTTTACACACAAAGCATTGTATTATCTTTGTTATCAAAAGTGTAACCAGTGTTACATCTATCATCTTATCAATCAAATTGATATAAAATAGGTAAAATGTAATTCATGATGACCAGTCGCAACATTAACTTGTGCAGTTTACATGAAGGGAGTCACCCTTTCAAAGGGTCAATTTTGTTCAGTAGCATACTTTGTCTTTGAATATTTTAGCCTAACTAGAATTAGATACTAACAACGACTTTTACTTAGGCCTACATATAGTGATAATAATTAGCCTATACGTTTACT
The DNA here is from genome assembly GCF_949987685.1 of Ammodytes marinus. NCBI lineage: Eukaryota > Metazoa > Chordata > Actinopteri > Uranoscopiformes > Ammodytidae > Ammodytes > Ammodytes marinus. The sequence goes on from NC_137235.1 coordinate 16,841,308, forward strand.
TACGGAGAGAAGGAGAGTTCTTCATGAGACATGGATATGAAAATAATAAAATAACAGCAGGATTCAGGTGAGCTGTACATTTCCAGACCAGACTCACGACCTAGACCAACAGGTGGCGGTAATGCGACTTAATATAAAATAGGAAGAAAAAGAAGAAGAAGAAAAAGAAGGGGACGCATGTGACGCATGTGACGTCATGCTAGGGGCGCCAAATCTGCAACACATAAACATCGTGAATACACCACACAGGCTGTGAAGACTTAACCGTTTAAATAGGTAAGAATGAGATGTATTTAGACCAATAATATTATATTTCGTTCATGTTTAAAACTTCTTAAAAAAATAAGCCTATTCTAGTAAAAGATACTTTCAGTTTTAGTAGTTTGAATCGTGTCAACATCTTACTCAGCTAACGAGTTCTTCTACAACATAACAGCGCGCGAGCTCACATCTCTGTGTAACTGACATGGCAGGTTGTCAGGAGTAACGCCATTAAGTCATCTTGTTTCAGGGTTAAAGATAGAGTTGTTGACTTCGGCGTAACAAGATGTAAATATTGAACTCGTTTCTGTTGCCCTCAGCCCGCTGCAATGGACCTCAGCCCCTTTGAGACAAACAACTCGGTCAGCTGCAGACTGTCCTCTCAGATCCCTGATGTCTGCCGGACTGAGGACTGCTGTCTGGGCATTGACGAGGCAGGCAGGGGACCTGTGCTGGGTATGCTGGGGGTTATTTCTTTTTAAAGAATACCTTAGTTTAAAGAAGACAGTCATCCACAATTATCATAGGTCATGATTTGATCTACGTTTGTTTTAGTCCTTCTTTCATAGCTTGGCATTTGGTTTAAAAACATTATAGTAAATGTTTTGTATTATTTCAGGGCCCATGGTGTATGGAATATGTTTCTGTCCAATTTCCAAAAAGGAGGCTCTGAAGGACTCAAAGGTGGCAGGTAAATCCTGCTGGCATAAGTCTCTACCATAGATAGTATAATAATCGAAGTCATCCTTACTTTTATATTTTTAAAGTAGTTATAAAGCCCTCTGCAAGATAATGAGCATTGCATAACTTTTACATTATTTTTTACTGCGTCCTTTTACATTTTGTAGCAAATGTATGCATTGTGCTGCTACCTTATCAGATTCAAAGACACTCACAGAAGCAGAAAGAGAGAATCTTTTCGAGAAACTGGACGAAGCCAAAAGTTATGTCGGCTGGGCTCTGCAGATTCTCTCACCGAACACCATCTCTACCAGCATGTTACAGAGGTATTAGACACGTACAGTATAATGTACGATGAGACAACACCTTTCTCTGTCCACAAAGCCTGCTTCAAATGTGCACCCTAATAACATATCTGCTTTTATTAGGACAAAATACAACCTGAATGCCCTTTCACATGATTCAGCGATTGGTCTGGTACAGTATGCCTTGGACAGTGGAGTACAGCTCAAAGAGGTATGTAAACAAGTCATATTAACAAAAAAGGACACACTTGATGTAAGTAAGTGGGAGACCCTCACAAATAACTCTCTGGTCGACTGCAGGTGTTTGTGGACACAGTCGGCCCAGCAGACAAGTATGAGGATAAACTCTCAAAGCTGTTCCCAGGTATTGAGGTGACTGTGAGGCCAAAGGCTGACTCCCTCTTCCCCATCGTCAGTGCAGCAAGTATCTGTGCGAAGGTAAGTGACCACAAGCCATAAGTCTTTCTATTACAGGAGTGGGGAAGGAATTATGGCAGATGTTTTTTGACAAATGCAATGTTTGAGTTCAGTTCAGCTACCATTATAATGGTAGCTGAACTGGTTAAATGTCTTTGTCATAGGAGGGGGATGGAAAAATGTAATAATATCATACATACTATAACATAATATAATAATCTAAAATAATACTTACCATGTTTGTGGCGGGGCAGCAGAGCATGGCGGCTGAAACGCTGAGTGGCTGGGAACAGAAATGAGCAAGTGTGGGTTGTTAACTTCTGACTTTTTAGACAAAATACAGTCCAATGGAATGTTATTGTATTGTGCATGTTGTCCGTGCATCGGCAGAAATCAATGTTGAACATGCTAGGACCTGTTCGGAGTGCTAACCCATTAAAACCAAATAGAGCTGGATGCATCCACATTGTTTTATCAGTCCTCTTACTACTAAGCCAGTTATAAAACATAAACATGCAGAGGGGGGAGTAGCAAATGATGTCCCCCACAGAAGTAGTTTGTTTGGGCTGTGATTCATGTTGAACACTTTTGAATTTTGTGGTTAAAATAATTAAGCACAACTGTTCATATGAATCAGTAGAGTTTATTAAGGTCACAAAGAACTGTTCATAGCAAGTGTAAAAGTTGTCTCAGTCAGTTATATGGGGTTAAGCCTGCTTTTCCTTCTTCTAGAGTCATGACAATAGCCCGCTTTTCTTTCTTCTAGTCATGACAATAACCCATGGAGTAAAAAATAACTTTCCACTTATATTATGTATGACACTTATGCCTATTGCATATTTGTTTTTCCCCTGATAACTATAATTCACACCATGTAGTACAGTAGTATGTTTTGAGAGTATTCCTCCACAGCTTATATCAGCCTACTACGGTTGAATCACACCTAAAACATCTTCAAATACACAGGGCTCCGCTGAGAAGCAGACAGCAGTAGGTCTATGCCAGGAGTGTGGAGAGTCATATGCGATGCTGAAGGAGGAGAGTCATTTAAAATGGGGAGGGGGCATATAGCGCGACTACTGGATAATATAAATATGAGCGGCGCTAAAAGTAGTAGTCATTAAAAGGGGCCACTCACGCTAGGGCCGCGGCCCCGTGCCAAAGCTCATTTGCATACTAAAGTCTAGAACGTTTGGCTAGTGTGACCACGCCAGCTGTATTCCAGCAAGGAACAGCCCCTTGGCCACGGCACACCTGGGAGAGGTGTGCCGTGGCCAAAGTACAGATGCTAATGAGATGACATGCGCACAAGCAAGCACACAGGCGGCGTTCCTGACGTGAATTTATTAAGGATGCATAGTCCGTTAACGTCCGCTGCCTTACTAGTCGGCACCAGAATTGCCCACCACTTGGACTTGTAGCTACATAAAATGTGTGAGAATTAACGTGTGTGTAGGCCTAGGTGTGGGCTAATAAAAGAGGGAGAGAGCTAAATAGGTGAGCGCAGAAAGCAAAGCAAAAAGGTTTTCGTGTTTACTCACGTTCGTCAGATGATTTTTTTCTTTTTCCTCCCGTCAGCTGTTATAACTTTACGCATGGCGGTGGAGACGCACCCAAAACAACACACCGCGGCCCGGTGATAAGGAAACAATAGCCTACACTAAGGTTTAACATGAAACTTTATAAAGACACTTAAAAAAACGATCTCTGCCCATACAAAAAGTTCTGACTTGGATTTGATGGAGCGATGTGTGTGTGTATAAAACCATCCAGTACGTATGGTCTGATGACGGGCCGTTATATTAATAATAAACAGCGTGCTGCACAAATATGAGACTGTCCACCGCGACCTATTACGTCAAGGCTACATTTAAAAAAAAACAATAGCTTAAGGATTCCCGTTGCTCTAATGTGGAAGTGGAATATATGATGCAAATTTGGCCGGATGAAAATATTCACAAACAGTCGTATAGCCTACAAGTAGACTACGCTCCAAATCCTAAACGCGCACGGTGACGTAGGCAAGGTGCAATCGTGCCCAGGCCACGAGCAGTGTGAGCACAGGCCAGTGGGGGGAACAGGCAAACGGCCCTAGTGTGAGTGCGCCCAAAGAAAGAAAAAGTTTAGCAGAATCTCTTACCTGAGATAGTGCGGCGGCTGGGATGTTATCTTCCTCTTTTTCTGCTGTGGCGGCAGTAGCAGGTTGGCAAAGTGTTGTGTCTCGGTAGCTTGTTAGTGCGGCGGTAGCTTGTTGGTGCGGCAGCTGGGATGTTATCTTGCTGGTAGCTTCTTCTGCAGGTAAAACTCCGACACCCACCCCACCCATCGCACACCTCGCGCACCTCCCTCGCGCCTCCCCCACCCCTCGCACATCTCGCTTGCTTTGAGTAAGTGTCTGGGATTTGGAGTAACTCTGCCCGACAGGCCTCCTATTATAGTAGTAAGATAAGTCGATTTTATGGTATAGTGATGCAAGCGATGCAACTTGTCTTTGCCTTAAAGCAAATAAGCTGATGTGTCAGAATAGTCTCATTGTTGAATGCAGTCATTGCTCTGTTGTAAATTAATTACTACATGTGTCTTGTGAAGAACATTTCTTTAGTCAGCTGACTACAGACGTCTCATGAAAATATTTAGTCAACTTCACCGCTGTTATGTCTGCTTGCATGGATGTCTTTAAGTGCCCTTCATTAAGGATTATAGAGTTAACATTTGCAGCAACCGGAAAATCTTGTGTCCACGCTTAGTTCAAAGTCAGTAAATAGTTTTTCTGATTCTATTTGCAGGTGGCCAGGGATCGTGTTGTAAAGACCTGGACCTTTGCTGAAGACCTGGGAGAGGTGGATACAAACTACGGCTCAGGATACCCAAATGGTAACACACACAATCTACAGCGACTATAATGATAATCCATGTTTGAGAAATACTTTAAAATCCATTGAATAGAATCAGCATCACCTGTGTATGCAGTCAGTTGATGTACATTTTATTGTACAGATGAAAGGAATAGACATTTGTCAGGGGTGTCCAAACTTTCTTTTACTGAGAGCCAAATACTGAAAAATCTACCAAAGGCCCGGCCACTCACTAGAGGTGAGGTATATCACTTTTTGTGTATTAAAGTTAGACAAATCTATTCAATGATAATAAATAATTAGGGCTGTCAAATTAACGTTAATTTCGATTAATTAATCACAGAAAAATTGACACGATTAAAAAAATTAACGCAGATTAATCGCACTTCTATAATGCCTTTTGACCCGGTGCAAAAGTGGTGCGGAGCTGCAGCTGTAGCTCGCCGGGCCGGGCGCGTGGGTTAAAGGGAGAAAGGTAAAGAGAGAAGCAAGGGAAAGGGGCCGACTCGAGGGCTCTATGGACGGTTTATGGGATGCATGAAGGTAGGAAGACATCTTACTTAATTCTCCGCAGTGTCCGTGCATTATTTATTTAGTGGGTGCAACAATGTAGGCTAGGTTCAAAACAGTGAGTAGGCCATATCTCTCAATCTTCCTCCAATTTTGTTTGCTAGCTGTCTAGCACCCGCCCGTGTGTGTGTGTGTGTGTGTGTGTGTGTGTGTGTGTGTGTGTGTGTCTCTCAATATTTTTGCCTATGAGTAGGCTACGAAATGGTGGCAGTGCAGCGCTGTCTGTTGTGGGAGATGGAAAGTCGTAATTTTGTCTGCTTGTTTTTTTGAGAAAATTCGGCGCTAGTTCATGTATAAAGCTGGCTGAGGGGAGGAGACAGAAGTTACGAGAGACGGAGAGCGAGCGCGCGCGAGAGAGAGAGAGACAGAGAAACAAACTGTAGCAGGCTATACAGCTGTTTACAAACAGGTATAAAAGTGTCATATAAGTATGCGATTAATTTAGATTAATTAATCACAGAGCCTGTAATTAATTAGATTAATTTTTTTAATCGCTTGACAGCCCTATAAATAATGTTTTAACTGTGTCCCTTGCCTTGTAACATTATCTAAAAATTATAGTTATAAATGCATGTTGATAAACTAATACTGAGGGTTTGTTTTCCCCTTCGTTTTCAGACCCAAAGACTAAAGCGTGGATGCTGAAGTACTTGGACCCAGTGTTCGGTTACCCTCAATTTGTTCGATTTAGCTGGAGCACTGCCCAAACCCTGATGGACAGCAAGGGTGCAACTGTCCACTGGTAAAGTTCCTTTAAACTTGATGTTAGGCAAAGTCCTTTAATGTATTTTAATAGACGTTATTATAGGAAGAAAAATAAAAAGATAAATGAAATCTAACAAAACAAAACATGATTGAGAGCTTTTTGGAGATTCTGCTCTTAGAAAATTACAATTTTATTTGTTTTAAGAGTTTAAAAAAAGCTTCAAGCTTTTTTTCCCAAGTAAATAGAAGTCAAGTAACCAATTTGAAAAGTGTTCCTTTGTGAGCTTGTAAGAATACTTGCATGTGTTGTGTGAAAACCACAAAGCTAGGTCACACTCAATATTTTGTGTAAATCATTTGACTTTTAAGAGATGGATTCTAAGCACATTGTAAAAATCTGTCTGTCTTTGTTTAATCTGTTCTCAGGGATGATGATGAAGAGGACGGGGAGAAGGCAGCACAGCGGCAGAAGAACAAGTCCATGTTGTCCTACTTCAGTTCATCAACTGGAGGTAACGACCAAACCCTGACCCACCAGACACACCGCTTTTTCACTGAGCGAAGGCTGAAGAGCCCTGACACACTCTGAAGACAACACAGTAGAAGACATGCACACACACATGATGGAAATATAAACAGCCCAAACATCTTGGGCACAGATGTGGATGGATGTTAAGGAGACATTGCATAAAGGACAATTGTATCACCAATGTGGACTTAAAATGAGGATCCGTCTTTATTTGTATGTTATTTTTTATTTTTTTTATACATAAACATAATGATCAAAACTAAAACATTTTTCCTACTAACATCCTTTTGTTTTGAAACTCTCTACCATACTTGTGAAATAAGAAAACAGGCATTGTTGGGCAGTTGTAATCTGTAATGCCAATACTGCCCTCTGGTGGCAAAATAATAAAATACACCAGAGGTTTGAAAAAGCATCATCAGTGTTTCATATGAACCATGTTCTGAAGAGTGCAGAGGCCTGTTTCAGGTAGCTGGTTTTACATACTCTGAGTTTAATCCTGCGCTCTGAGTTGGTCAACTCAGAGCGCAGGGTTGATGAGTAACTCTGGGTTTTCGGTTTCAGAACAGTGGATCAGCGTTGGGTCAATCAACTCTGAGCGTGTTCACTCTGGGTGGAGCGTGTGCATAAAAGCCATCGTCAATGGATCGCTGATAACATGATTCACACCATGGACAGAAGAAACAAATGCGTGATCCTCCCACTTCTCCACTTCTCAAAAAAAAAAAAAAAAAAAAACTTCTCCACTACTCCCACTAGAGTTAGAAATATTAACGAATGAGTTTATGGTAGCCTATAGAGAAGAATTAACGGGGATATTGTCACATAACTCTGATCTAATCTCCTCGGCAATTCAGAAAAAAACAGAGCAATCATTTCGCTTCCGTATGAGAAGCCATAGTCTATTTTAAAAAGTTACGCATATCAGCAGTAAAGTAATAAACCTGGCGCGGCACAGCATTTCTGACAGTGTTTTATATTCGCTGTATAATATGTTGGGAAGCTATAGCCCACTGTGCAGTAAACAGACTGTCGCTTCTTTTAAATGGGGAGTGAAAGACATTAACGTCGAGACACATTAGGTGACAGTTTCCATTGAAGAGCCTGATTGATTTATTACCAGATCCATTTTCCTCAAGTGATCAGTTTAAATTATTATATAATTTTTATATTTATATTAGGCTATTTAACGAGGCTCGTCTGTGACTTTAGGATCGCACAAGTGAACAGTAACTATCGCGTGCAGCCGCAGCGTTACATGAATCCACCTGACATAAATCTGTTCAGTGGCACAGACGTTAAAAAGCATACAATACAAATAGGTTTATTAATCTGAATGTAGAGCATGTCACGATGTGTAAGGTGGCCGCCTATATGAACGGACCGAGGGCTGAGAACAAGGCTACTGATCAGATAAATGATCGGTCAAACGTAAAATCATCAGGAAATGATAAAAACATCCCGATGGAGATTTCTATGGAGTGATTTGGCTTTAAACTGTACAGGGACGCGTGTGACAGTGGCACTCTTCCTTCAGTCGGAGCTGCAGCGTAAAGTGAAAACAAACTCAGGGTAGGTCTAACCACCTCCTGAGCAGGTTAGACCCATGGCGTATATTGCCTCAGTAACAGACTCTCGGTTGCGCTGAACCTGCTACCTGAAACGGAAAACCCAGAGTTTCCACCAACTCAGAGCAAACAAACTCTGGGTTGCCTCAAAACCAGCTACCTGAAACAGGCCTCAGCTTGTTCCGCATACACTGAAATACAGGTCCTGTCATTTGTATCACTGTGTTTTAGGATACAGTACTGTTTTAAAGGGCATGGCATAATGTGTTGTCCTGTGTATCGTACGATTTATGGCGCATATATCAAAACAAGGAATGCAAACATGTTTTTTTACAAAACCTTTTTGAAAATGCAACAAAGTTGTCAAATACTAAACAAATATAATAATTTAAAATAATTATTAAAATCAGTGTAGAAATCGATAAGCCAGCTATTCGTACCTGACAGCATACACATTTAGCGCAAAATTAATTAATTGAGGTTCAATACCCAGGGGTTGTTTCTATTATGAATACGTTTTTTTTATTCTAATTTTAAGGTTTCTTTATTTATTCTTCTTATATACAAAGTTATAGAAAAAACTCCCACAGACTGTTAACAAGACCTTCATCAGACATTCTTTACAATTGAATTGGATTTCTATTATCTTGAGTTTTCTATTTCACACGTTGAGACTCCTCCCTTCAAGTGTGAGGTAATAAGGAGAATAAGGTTTGATGGTATTACTGCATACTGTTCCCCTCTTTAAATACCACGGTGGAAGCTGTGTATCAACCCAACAAAACAGGTCAAGCGTTGCGTAGATCGATCTTGTTGCCAAATGATTGTCTTCTCAGAAATACCAGCAGTTTTCTCCTGTTGTTGATCTGTCTCGCATCCCAAGAGTGTGTCATCCTCTTCTGACTCTCCAGGTCTTTTCTCCAGACTTAACGCACTCAGAAAGCTTCCTGCATGACTTGGCACACATCAAATTTTGCCATTGGAATGTTAAAGGTGGCTGGTTACAAAGGGGTGTCCATGATATCGTCACAGAAAGAATTTGAATAAAAAATTCTCAATTGATTTGTTAAGTTTAGCAAAGGTCAACTAAAAAGGCATATCCATCTGTCCGTCCCTGCTAGTTCGTGTTGGGTTTGTGTCTCGACTCTTGGAACTTCTTCCCACAGTTCATAGCTAAAGTGGAGACCGCAAACGAGGACAGGATCACAATCGAGGTCCCCACAAAAAGAGACGACGCTCCTCTGGGGGCTGCTCTCAGGACTTTCCTGACGAAGGTTTCTCTGTCGTAGGCTGTATTGGTGCTCACTGTCTGGGCCATGGGCTCCATGGGTATGGTCCAGCCTGGTTAGGTGTTGGGTCTGCTGCAGCCTTTAGCAGGAGGCGTCTAGATTGATCTGCCCTGACCAATATGTTGCAAGGCTGGATCTGTTATGTTCTGTCAGAATGCTTTCCTGATCCTTGTCCCTTCCTTAACACCCATTTATAACCTGCCTGGGCTCCTGTCTAATCCCTTTAAGTAACCCTGTGTCCTACTGCGTCAATGGGATCATGACTATTTAAGCATAAGACTGTCTCCTTTAGTGCCATTAGGTCACACTGTAATGTTCAGTGTTGGGAATAACGCCGTTTAAAATAACGGCGTTAGGTAACGCCGTTCTTTTTTCAGTAACGGGGTAATCTAACTAATTACTTTTTCCGTCGTTACAACACCGTTATCGTTACTGAACGTTAAATGCGGTGCGTTACTATGAATTGATTGAATAAACTGTGTAATCCGAACGCACCCCTGGCTCCATACTACACAAACTGCTAGTGAGGAGACCGGTGTGTTTTATTCAGTGTGGATGACATTATAACTGTCAGTTAGCGCCGTCACGTCAGTCAGCCGGAGCGCCTGTTAAGTGAAGTTTCTTTTTCTTTCTCTCTCTGTTGTGTGAGCTTGCACGTTGCCGCACTAACCACCTATCAATCCACGGTTGAAACGTGCTCTCCCTGAGTTTGTTTGCATCGCCCTTGTGAGTAAGTGCATGGAGTTTCCCGATCTCTATAAATTGTAATTTATGCACGTTATTAAACGGCCGCGATTCGCCGGTTGCATCAGCTGTTTAGCGTGTCATCACGAGCCGAATATTGCTATTGTTCTTTTCCTGGGATCTGTATGCTGCTGTGCATGTTAAAGAAGGAAATAAACAGGATAAATCCTCTCCTCCTCTCATCGTCTCATGCTTCATAGTCTGACGTTTTTGGCTGTTTTAGCCGACACCCCTGAAGTGAATCCAGTGATATTAGCAGATCAGCACGGTACATCCAGCAGTTTCCTCTACTACTTTTGTTGAGAACAAAATAGGCCTACTTGAAGTGCAGGATAGGCCTAAACCTCTTGCTGTCTGTTGATGTGCAATAAATATTGAAGGTTATGTAGCCTACAAGTAGGCCTACCTGTCTGTTCTACTCATTTCAACTGACTTGTGAAAACTGCTCAGAAAAATCCAAATTGACAATTTTTTTTTTTTTTTTTTTTTACACTAGGCTAACGCAAATAGTTACTTTCCCTGGTAACTAATTACTTCTATTGTAAAGTAATTCAGTTACTAACTCAGTTACTTTTTGGAACAAGTAGTGAGTAACTATAACTAATTACTTTTTCAAAGTAACGTTCCCAACACTGGTAATGTTCCATGGTAAATAAATGTAGCTGTTAAGGTAATAGAATCTTGCTCAGGGGCTGTAAATCAGTCTTGCAACAACTCAACTATGTGTAAACCTAATTAGGAAAGGACATACATAATAATGACATTGACAGTAGCGAGGTAATTTCTACTTTCCTTCCCTTGTTCTTTTCAATGATATTTAAATTCTGCGAACGTTTCCTATTCATCACAACTAAAAGAAAAGTGCTTTACCCCTCTAATATGCTCCATACGTTTAAATTTGTTTTACATTTTCTTATCTCAAAGATAACGGGCTGTAATAGATACCAGAAGAGCTGCCAGAATGAGCACTTTAAACTATAATATCAGACTACCATGTGAACATCCCTTAGATGAGACGAGATAAGAGCGACCGAATAGAGGATTGATCAAAGATCCAGGTTGATTCAAGAGTACATCTGATTAAGAAACAGTACGGGGCAATTAAACAATAAAATTCAGCCTGAAAGCTCAAAATAACGTTCTGTAAATTCACACAATTATTTTTCTTAATAAATGTTTACAGCCATGGACATAGTTTATTATTAAATATAGTTTAAATTGAAATGATAAATGAGCTAACAGCATTACACAGTTCTGTACAATATATTCAAAGCCCAAGTATTTATTGTCCTCAATGATGATATACTTATCAGTTACATATATTGCAAATACTGTAGTAGTATCCCCCTCTACATTTAGGTAGGTCGACAGAAAGATATTGTTGGAATGATGAGGCAATATTGTCAGACCATTCTGGTAACGGATAACAAGTTCTAATACATTTATTATGCAGAAAATTCCATATATATACACAGTGCGTTCCAAATTATTACGCAAATGATATTTTACTCAGATTTTCCTAAATAGTCCATGCAAATGACAGTCAGTATAATTTTCAAGTCATCAAAGGTTAGAGTATGATTCAAATTTTGTTGAACAAACCTCCCAATGATAACAGTATTTTTTTCAAAAATAAAAAACTCAAAATGCACCGTTCCAAATTATTATGAACAACAGAGTTTCAAAACATTTTATAGGTTGTAAAGAAATAAAAATGGTAATTTGTTGAATTTGCAGCATTAGGAGGTCATATTTAGTGAAATCAAAAGCTATTTCAATCAAAAACATCTTAACAGGCCAAGTTACATGTCAATATAGGACCCCTTCTTTGATATCACCTTCACAATTCTTGCATCCATTGAACTTGTGAGTTTTTGGAGAGTTTCTGCTTGAATATCTTTGCAGGATGTCAGAATAGCCTCCCATAGCTGCTGTTTTGAACAGCCTCATAGATCTTTTGCTCGAGGATGCTCCAAAGGTTCTCAATAGGGTTGAGGTCAGGGGAAGATTGGGGCCATACCATGAGGTTCTCTCCTTTTATGCCCATAGCAGCCAATGACACAGAGGTATTCTTTGCTGCATGAGATGGTGCATTGTCATTCATGAAGATGATTTTACTACGGAAGGCACGGTTCTTCTTTTTGTACCACGGAAGAAAGTGGTCAGTCAAGAAACTCAACATACTTTGCTGAGGTCATTTTCACACCGTCAGGGACCCTGAAGGGGCCTACCAGCTCTCTCCCCATGATTCCGGCCCAAAACATGACTCCGCCACCTCCTGTCTGCCGTCGCAGCCATGTTGGGACATGGTGGCCGTTCACCAAAGATCCACTACTCCATCCATCTGGACCATCCAGGGCTGCACAGCACTCATCAGTAAACAAGACTGTTTGAAAATTAGTCTTCATGTATTTCTGAGCCCACTGCAACCGTTTCTGCTTGTGAGCATTGTTTAGGGGTGGCCGAATAATAGGTTTATGCACAGCTGCAAACCTCTGGAGGATCCTACTCTGAGGTTCGCGGGACACCAGCGGCTTCAAATACCTGTCTGCTGCTTTGTAATGGCATTTTAGCAGCTGCTCTCCTAATCCAATGAATTTGTCTGCCAGAAATCTTCCTCATTATGCCTTTATCTGCACGAACCCGTCTGTGCTCTGAATCAGCCACAAAACTCATCACAGTACGATGGTCACGCTTCAGTTTCTTTGAAATATCTATTGTTTTCATACCTTGTCCAAGGTATTGCACTATTTGACGCTTTTCGGCAGCAGATCCTTTTTCTTTCCCATATTGCTTGAAACATGTGGCCTGCTTAATAATGTGGAACGTCCTTCTTAAGTAGATTTCCTTTGGTTGGGCTCACATGGCAAACTAATTATGGATGAGATTGATTTCAATGATCCAAGGCGTCCTGAGACACAATATTATACATGAGTTTAATTGAAAAACAAAACATTAAATGTTTATGACACTTCAATCCAATTTGCATAATAATTTGGAACACGGTGTATATATATATAAATATATATACAGGGCCGCCGCTCCCTATACGCAGAGTACGCAGACTGCGTAGGGCACCAAGTTCCTGGGGGGGCACCCCAAAAAAAAAATATATAGGCTATATAATTTTTTATTTATTTTTTTTATTAAAAAGGAAAAAGAGATGGTCCGGGGGCCCCCCAAAATAGTTTTCTTTTAAAAAGTTCATGATAATCATTACATTACAAAAAATATATAAATTAGTTATGAACAGGCCCATCGTTGTTTTTTCTTAATTGTGTAACCTATCCAGGGGTGGATTACTGCACAGGCACACCGGGCACAGGCCAAGGGGCCCAAGGGCTCAGGGGGGCCCTCAGCCAGAGATACTGATAGTAACTTTTCATGTTCCTTAGTCAAAGAGCTCAGACACTGATGTCAATAACAGGGTCCAAAAAGGAATAGCCTAAATATAAGTACTCATTAAAATGTAACAAGATAGAAATCATCATCATGGGCCCCTCAACTAGTAGGGGAGAAATACAAAAGCAAGTTAAAAACAACAGCATTAGTAGCTCTGTCTAAGGGGGTTGAAGCCCCCCTCACACATACACAAATAAGCTGTATATGTGTGAATTCTAAATTGTTCATATCCACCCTTTATCTGTTGAAATGGGCCCCTCCATCATAGAACATGGGTCTGCAGACCAATCTACTGTTTTTACAGTTGCAGAGTAAAGAGTGCTGTTTAAGAAAAATCTGAAAAATAATGTTCCTTCTGCATCTCAGGATTTGATATCTCTCTAGCCTCTAAAATATCCTCTCAAAGTGCACCAGATTGATGCATTTTACTTTAAAAAGGTAAAAAAAATTCTGGGGGGGCATACCCCCGGACCACCCAACAAGGTACAGGGTCCCTCCAACAATACCGCAAAATCCTGTGGGAAACCTTAATATGTTTTTGCCATTAATTGTATGTATCCGTGTAGAAAATTCAGTGTACCTGACTGGATAGGGACAAGTGGGGGGCCCTTTAAGAGTGTGTGCCGAGGGGCCCATTATCTCATAATCTGTCTATGATCCTATCACTCAATTCCTTTGCAAAGGCAGTTAGTAGGATACTAGGCAACTTTTTTCTTTTTTCACAAGTTAAGCTGTTCTTTCTGTTAGTAAATGCTGTTCGCAAAAACTCATCACTACAGGAAATGTGCCAAAAAGCAGTCGCAGAGATCTTGCAAGGGCAAAAAAATTTCGCTCAAGCCCTACGGACGCGAGCTTCTTGGTGTTTTTTTTTTTTTGAGGGGGGGGGGGGGGGGCATCACTGACAATTTCAGCTTAGGGCACCCAAAAGCTTAGCAGCGGCCCTGTATATATATATATATATATATATATATATATATATATATATATATATATATATATATATATATATATATATATATATATATATATATATATATATATATATATATATATATATATATTATAATATATATATTATAATATATTAGGGCTGTCAAGCAATTAAAAAAATTAATCTAATTAATTACAGGCTCTGTGATTAATTAATCTAAATTAATCGCATACTTACATGACACTTTTATGCCTGTTTATAAACAGCTGTATAGCCTACAGTTTGTTTCTCTCTCTCTCGTAACTTCTGTCTCCTCCCATCAGCCAGGTTTCTACATTAAATAAAATTAGGAACTTCGCCGAATTTTCTACTTAATACCACAAAAAAACAAGCAGGCTAAATGAAGACTGTCTATCACCCACAACAGACAGCGCTGCACTGCCACAGGTGCGCATAGCCTATGCCGATGTATTCACCATCGTCCTCTGGAGTACAGGGTCGGAGGTTCGATCCCCCGTCTCCCCGCCACATGTCGAAGTGTCCCTGAGCAAGACACTGAACCCCAAATTGCTCCCGATGGTTCAGAGAGCGCCTTGCATGGCAGCTACTGCCATCGGTGTGTGTATGAATGGGTGGATGTGGTAAGATATGTAAAGCGCTTTGGGGCTGAGAAAATCGGCTAGAAGGCGCAATATAAGTCAAGTCCATTTACCATTTACCATTTACTCATAGCCAAAAATATTGACAGACACACACACGCACACACGCACACACAAAAGAGGAAAAAAGGCAGGCTGCATATGCTAGAAAGAGTGACGGGGGGAGGTCCGTTTATGCGGGAGACGAGGCAGCTAGCAAACAAAAGTGAGACGGAAGATTGAGAGATACTGAGAGTTTTGAACCTACATTGTTGCACCCACTTAATCAATAATGCACAGACACTGCGGAGAATAACATAAGATAACTTCCTACCTTCATGCTTATTTGCCGAAGCTTCCCATAAAATGTCCATAGAGCCCTCTATATGCTTCTTTCTTTACTCTTTAATCCCGTGCGGGCCGTGTCCGCAAACTACAGGTCAAAGGGCACTATAGAAGTGCGATTAATCTGCGTTCATTTTTTTAATCGCGTTATTTTTTCTGTGATTAATTAAGCGAAATTAACGCGTTAATTTGACAGCCCATATATATACAAAACAAACTTCTAAAATGTGACAACTTGCCCATTATCTGTTTTTCATACCACTGTATGTAGAGTTGGGTTTTGGTTCTGTTGGTCTTACAAAAAAGAAATCACGAATGTGCAAATGTGAAATAAGGTATTTCTTTACCATAAAATAAATATTCAGTTATTTAGTTGCATCCTTATTAACCAACATATGCTTTAACTTTATTGAATTGACATCTCCACTTTGTATATACAGTTTTTGTATAAGCCAGCGTGAAAAGCAGCAGATCACTTTTTTTTTCAATTTCTAAAACTTCATGGTATTTTACATTAGGTTTTCCTTAAAAACCGTCAACATTGAAAAATACCATGTATACACTCAATTCGTACAATCAGCTGTGACTTGTACACCTTCTTCTGCACTAAGGACAGCTCTATGACCCCTCGGGGTCAGTCTGTGTGTAATCCCTGTGTTTGTTACAGAGTCCCAGTTTCCTTTCATGGCGTCTCTTTAATTGGGCTTATTGGATTTCACCAGTTCTTTTCCATCACTGACACAGAAAGCTTTCATGAATGAATGTGTGGCACTGATACAGTGGTGGGTGTACGAGGTGATTCAACTGTGAGTCAGAGAAAATTCCAAAGAATAATTATAAGTGTTGCATTTAAATTGTTCTAAGTTAACTTTTTTTTCTTCCCTCATCACCTCTTTACTCACTAGCTTGGGACATTTCCATTCATATATCACTTCAAGCAATAACTGCTTACTTAAGTTATTACAGATCTCACAACTGATACTCAGGTTTTATATCTCCCATTGTCAAAATAATATATAAAATAATAACAATTAAAAAAATACATACATTTTTTTCGATAAACTATTTATTGTGCATTATAGAACAACACTGGCTGGTGAACTCAAAATTGTAAATTAACTATTATACCTTGAATTATGTACAGTCAGAAGCATAAGATGAAAATCCCCATCTTATTAAATGTGTAAGTGACCTTTGAGGATTTTCTTCATTAAACAGCACAAATATCCGCTACGCATTTAATGCTGAATCTGTCTGTTATTCTTTAACATCATATTCTCCGGATAAAGATTTGAATATCATGTAGCAGTTTCTTTACAAGTCATCGCTTTTATTATTATTCACACAGCATTAATTCGATCTTTGCTATATATTTAACGCATGTTCAGTATATTCCCACAGTTTCATAGTTGAGCAGTTGGATCTAAAGCTGCTTCTTATCTTTGGATCAGCAGTGTTAACTCAAGCCGTACTGCATCTGCTCTCCACAGACCTTGTTGTACCTGGCTCTCAGATTAAATTATCTTTGTCGAGCTCCAGAAGCTGCCCTGACATTTTTCTCTTGGCCTGCCAAACATATGGTGGCTCATTTTAAGCGGTATAGCTGATGTTTTCCACATGGTGTCTCTATTGTACTGCCTCAAAATGAAAACTCGTCTATTATTTCAACAAAAACAAAATTTATTTACATACTTTGATGATGTCTCAGTTGCATTAGCTCACGCTAATGAAATAATTTTTTTTAAATTTCATATTTAACTTTTTTCTTTTGAATTGGTCTCATTTCATGTACTGTTTTAAAAAGGGACAGACCGTATCAGCTTTGAAACCACATCTAACACATAGGTACCTGACTAACTTGGTGAAATAGCACTGTTTGTATAGTAACCAATGCCTCGAACGTGAGCTCAAAAGGTCTGACTGCCAGATGTACCAACAAAAAAATTTAAAAATAACCTGTTGATGGCACTAGAATAAAGGACACCTTATCAAGGAATGTTTGTTCAAATTGTTGAACTTATCCATTTAGATGTCACGCTATTTCTCTGAATAGGTGAACATTTTGACCTTGGCAAATTATTGGCTAAAACATTATCATGGAATCCTAATTAACATGGTAGAAAGTACAAGTAGATATATTGATAGATAATTACTATATGTTTGTGTGTCTGTCTGGTTGGCAGTAAGTAGAACAAAAACTTCAATATGGCTAATGACTAATCTTGTGAGTAACATTAGTTTGTGATTAAAATCTTTGATGTATAAAGTAATATAAAACATGAAATTTGGAAATTACTTTCAATCTTTAAAGAGCCAACAAGGCCAGAAACCCACTTAACCAATCAAGCTGCATATACATTATCTATCTCTCTATCTGTCTCTCTCCCTCTCTATCTCTCTCTCTCCTTCCTATCTTCCCTCAGTCTTTGTTAGGTTTATGTATGTATGACGACGAAGAACCCCTGAGACCGCTGATCATATGGTGTTTTATTTAGAGAAGCTCTTCTTGCCAGACTAGGCTTTTAGTGCAGCTGTACTCTGTGACCCACTTCCAAAACACAGACAGGGCTAGAAATGAAGAGAAGGTGGGAGCTCAGAGGAGGAGGAAAAAAGGTGTAGAGGGTCTTAAGAAAGTGGAGTGTTGAGGGATGAAATAAAAGGAGCTGTGGGGAAAATATCCAAAAGTTGAACATAGAGATACAGAGGTAGGCTACAGTATATGGACCTTTGCAAAGCAGCCACATTGACATCTCAGTATGCCTTCATTTATTCAGATAGTCATAATGTGTGCCTGTGAAAAGGCTCTAGTGTAGGTCATGACTGAGTTTGAATACTGTTTGTTTCATTAGATCACTGAATGAAGTACTTGGCAATGTACACAACATCAAGTTGTTAATTAAAACCAACAGGTGGTAAACAATGTAAATGCTGATCCTCTTAATACCAACATAATCACAAACACTGCAACAAAGACAGGTCATGGAAACTTGAAGGCCAATTAGCAGCAGCTAGCCAGCTATGAAAGATGTGGCAATCAGTACTTAACCACATACGGGTACCAAATGAAAGGAAAAAGTTGAATAAATAAGTGGAGACACATTACCAATGCAGATGTTACCACATGGGTGCACTGCATGGTACAATTAATCAATTAACATCAAATCATTCCCTGTCATCATATACAGAATAAAGTGCTGAGCCGGCTCAGTTAATCCTGATTATGTATTAAGATGACAAGAAGAAAAGATCTAAGTGACTTTGAAAGAGGGCTCATTGTTAGGGCCAGATGGCAGGAGCTTCAGTCACAAAGACTTCAGTCACACATTGACTCATGTTTCACAGTAAATACTCAGTAAATAAGGTTGGTTGTGGTCAACAGCGTACATTTGAATATGACACTTCTCCCTTAAATGTCACATATCACATTAATACTTACATATGAAATGCGATATTCATGGAAAAACAGAACAGCAGCTCTTCCCCAGGCGACTGAGAATGTCAAAGCAGGACGTGATCAGATCGAGTCTCAGTAAACTTTCACTTTAAATAATGCCTACATGTCACAGTTTGTGTCTGCTGACTCCCTTTAATTGCACACACACACACACACACACACACACACACACACACACACACACACACACACACACACACACACACACACACACACACACACACACACACACACACACACACACACACACACACACACACACACACACACACACACACACACACACACACACACACACACACACACACACAGAGAGAGCAGATGTGAACGCAGGGGGAGGCACTTGCAGTCCATGAAGCGATGTAAGCTGACGTGGCTCTTGTGAGACAGGCTTACCAGGACGGGAAAATGGAATCAAACAAGCGAAAGGCATATCCCAAATCTTAGCCCTGCCAAGCTTTTGGCTGCACAGTGGCTGACCTCATTGTCACCTCTCTTGGGACATCCTCTGAAAAATGTGACATCATTTTGGCGAGCTTTTGCACCGTGGCATAGGTCTTTGTCTTATAAATCTGTGCCTTGTAAGGGCTTTTTTTTCACGCTGCCGTCTCCCCCGTTCTCCAAATCTCACAGCGCATAATGAACAAAAAGGATGTAAAATTCATGTGCCTTCATTAATTATTTAATATTAATAAGTAAAGCAGCATAGGCTAAATGTGCTGGGGGAGTCAGACAAGCTGGTAACTGGGTCATACAGTGAAACACAATTTTTCACCTGCTGACACCAACGTACATTTAGCCTTAGCCCCTGTTTTATTTTAACACTTTCTGTAGTGTTAGATCAACTTGAGCTTTAAAAGAGGCTTGTGCCAACATGTTTTAATATGCATACATTTCACCATGTTCTTGCTGATAAGTTCCCCAGCACTTTAAGGGTAGGGTGGACAAGCTTTAGATGCTGAAAACTTTACCACACCCATATGACTTTGACTGCAAAACACAGATCACTCTTAGATCTTACATGCAATACTAAACAATTCCCCAAGTATGCATATGTGATTACTTTTTCAGAAGCAATGTGCATTTTTAAAAGATATTTATAAATTAAAATCTAATATTGGTACTAAAGAATAACTGTCCTTTTTTATTGAATCAGGGCCAAACATATAATATGTACAGTACATTTAATGCATTACGTTGTCTACTACTGTGTGAACCAAACTGCCAAAGATCAAATATATGATATAATATAATAAAATAAAATGTGGTTTCATTCATTTTTCAAGCAAAAATGCTAAATATTAGCTTGTCCAGCTACTCAAATGTTAACATTGGCTTCTGTTTTGACAAATAATAATAGATTTTACATTGTGAAGAACTCATCTTGCATTCTGAAAAATTGTGAGAGATATTTGTTTAACAGATATACAGTCAAGCCCTAAATTATTCATACCCCTGGCAAATTTTGACTTAAAGTTACTTTTACGAAACCAGCAAGCTTTTTCTTGATTGGAAATTACAGTCTTCTCCCAAAATATAATAAGATGATGTACATGAGGCATCATTGTGTAAAAAAAAAATATTTTTCATCTTTTATACATTTGAACAAAAAGTGGCATGTCCCAAATTATTCATACCCTTCTCAATAGTCAATAGAAAAGCCTTTAATGGCTATTACAGCAATCAAACGCTCCCTATAATTGCTGACCAGCTTTTTGCCCAGTCATCTTTAGTGATAAGCTCTAACTCTTTCAGGTTGGAGGGTCTCCTTGGCATTACCCTGATCTTTAGCTACCTCCACATATTCTCAATTGGATTCAAGTCAGGACTCTGGCTGTACCACTGCAAAACTTTAATGTGTTTGTCTGTTAACCATTTCTTCACCACTTTTGCTTTGTGTTTTGGGTCGTTGTCGTATTATTAAAAAATACAAGACGTTCCGCATGGTGGGAAATCTCAGAGGACATGGTCGGAAGCCAAAAGTTACACCTGTACTTGCCAGGAGGATAGTGAGAGAGGTGAAAAATATTCCCAGGATCACCACCAAGGCCATCCTGGTTAATCTTGGCTCTGCTAGAGGCAAAGTTTTATGGCAGACAATCCAACGGACACTGCACACTGCTGGGTTCCACGGGCGCAGACCAAGGAGGACACCACTTCTCCAGATAAGGCACACAAAAGCCTGCTTGGCCTTTGCAAATGCTCATCTGGACAAATAAGAAGACTTCTGGTCTTCTGTTTTATGGTCAGATGAAGCAAAATTTAATTGTTTGGCTACAATGATGTATCCTTCATTTGGCCTAAAAAAGTAAAAGCCTTCAACTAAGAACACCATCCCCACTGTCAAACATGGTGGTGGGAACCTAATGCTTTGGGGGGTGTTTTTCAGCCAATGGACCAGGGAACCTAATCACAGTAAACGGCACAATGAAAAAAAATCAAGATTCTTAACAACAACATCAGGGATTCTGCAGAGAAACTTGGCCTTGGCACCAGTGGACATTTCAGCATGGCAAGACCCAAAAAACACAGCATAAGTGGTTAGCGGACAAATACATTAATGTTTTGCAGTGGTACAGCCAGAGTCCTGACTTGAATTCAATTGAGAATCTGTGGAGGGAGCTAAAGATCAGGGTGATGGCAGTGAGAACCTCCAACCTGATAGAGTTAGAGCTTATCACTAAAGATGAATGGGCAAAAATACCAGTGGAGACATGCAAAAAGCTGGTCAGCAATTATAGGGAGCGTTTGATTGCTGTAATAGCCATTAAAGGCTTTTCTATTGACTATTGAAGGGTATGAATAATTTTGGACATGCCACTTTTTGTCCAAATGCAAATAAAAGCTTTTTCCACAATGATGCCTCTTGTACATCGTCTTATTATCTTCTGGGAGACGCCTGTTTAATTTCCAATCAAGAAAAAACTTGCTGGTTGAATAAAAGTAACTTTAAGTCAAAATTTGCCAGGGGGGGTATGAATAATTTCGGGCATGACTACGTTCTTCAATTTCGAAGATCATTTGTCAATCAAGATAGTCATTGCAGCCATAGGTCCTCTTTTTCACACAAAATACAGTATAATGCACTTTATATCATTAGATAAGGCAGTTCTTCCTGTACATATGTGTGGTCGAGAGTGAGAGACTTTGAAGTGGTGGTGGGAGGCTGAGGTTGAGCCCAGAGTGATCTGTACACAGTTAATCTCGGGGAGAGAGGGACTAAAGCCTGCCAGCTCTGTTTGCTTAGTGGGACCAGGGAACAACTGGCCACAATGCTAAAAGCCACTAGTCTCCCACATGTCTCCCTATGTCCTGGAGCTGGAGGCGGACCAGCTGTCTGGCCTCTCCTGTGTTTTCCCTCTCCACATTGATCAGTCCCACTAGCCACCTTTGACCAAGATTCATTTTTTTCCCCTCTTGTTCCTACTTGTGAGAATGTTTAACAGTGAAACATCATCCCTACAGACACACTGTGTGAACACCGTGATGGACTTTGCCCTCAAGTGTTTTAGTATAGTCAGTGATTACAACTGTTCAGTGGGGGGCTTTACTTTGACGTTGATCAGGGGGTTAATCAAGTTTATTTGTTAATGTAGCCAGGTGCCATTGTGAATATAAATACAAATAATCTAATTAAAAAAAGAGTTCTGACTTGACTTCGATATTAAAACCATAATATAATAGGGTGTATAAGTTTTATTGACCATAGCTACAGTATATCTACATATAGTATATCTACATATCTGTTGGCAGACTCAGAGCGGTCAGGATGGTTCACGTGTTATAAACGTTAGATCTGCAGAAGACGTTCCATCCGGTTAATATATCAACAGCAATCAAGATCTTTCTCCTGAAAATCACCATGCTGGGAATTTGTTTTTATGCAAGCGTTCATTCATTAACATTTAGATCAGGGTTGCAAGTAACTGAAGGATGAGGAAGTGTGAAATGTTATGTGTCAGTGAATCCCACGTGTGACAGGTGCACATTTTTAATAATTAATAATCCTTTATGCCATTTTTAATTGAAATAGCCAGCCTCTGTTGAATGTTAATTCATATAGACGGCGTCACCTACATGCGTGGGTCAGGCACACACAGTCTTTGGTCAGACAAAACAGCACGAACACATCTTGACAAAGCACTTCAACCTTGAAGTAACTAAGTAACTCTCTATGCAAACATTATGCAAACAGACATGTAACTGGTTTTGCTGTCAAGTTAGCAGGATTTGTCAACCCCATGGAGAGTGCATATCAGTGAATTTCAACTTTTGCTGTCCCTCTTTTTGGATGCCCTATGTCTGTTTCAAATAGGGGTGCACCATATGGATAAAATCATGCGCTGTAAATTAATATTATGATATTGGTATATTTCAATAGTCATCTTTAAAGCAAGAAGGCAAACAAGCCTCACCAAACTTACCAATTTATGAGAATTTGCTGCTGTTATCTTTGGGTTTTGGACGGTTGTTCAAGCAAAACAAGCTATTTGAAGGCACCTTCAAGGCCAATCTTGGAAGAAAACAAGTTTTAAGAACTGTTACTGTCAAAAACCTGAGAAATTAAGGTTGATGCAAAAACACTCCTGCATATTGACCTAATGCATCTAGAGACACTAAATGATCAATATCAGAGTGTGCATTTGTGGTATTTCGATAATCTCATGGTATACAGTACATCTTATATTAAGGCTGCAGCTAACAATTACTTTTACATATTGCATTTTCTCACTATTTTGGTTTGAAAAAGGACTGAAAGATTAATCCATTATCAAAGTAGCTGCCAGGTTTTCCTCTGAACTCGAATATTATTAGTTGCCTAATCTTTTCAGCTCTATATCATATCCCATGACCTGCGTTTCAGATATTATATTCAATAGCCTACTTGCCTTTGAATTATTATTATTTATTTTTGCTGTTTTTCACATAGCCTATAATGGCAGTCAGATAATGGTGACTTGAACATTTATATAACTTAACTCTCATAGTTAAAAAAAGAAGAAAAAAAGAAGCCTCTGGTCACTGAAGGGTTAAACATCATTTGGTAGTAGGAAGTGGGTGGTAAGAGCTGAGGATGGAGCGAAGCTTGTGTGTTGTGTAGCAGCAAGCAACCATAGATATTTTTTAGCGAGAAATGCGTTGTTACACCAGAGAGGAATAGAGTAAACACATCGTTTACCTGGAACAAAACCGGACAAATCTGCCATCCAGGGGACGAAAACGTGAAGTTATCAACCTGCTTTCACTGCCAACGCGCGTGTGTAGGCTATCGTTTACGTGCCTACAGATTCCCATTGATCTCGCCTTTTTTTCTGACAGCGCGTAAATATGTCATGGTATCCAGATTTTTTGTTTTGAAGCGATGTGCAATAGGCTACGCATGGTATTAACTCCGTGCACATGCAATGCACTGGTGCCTTCTCAGCACACGGACTGTGTTTGAACGTGGCTGTCTGTGGAATCCTGTAACATGTAGTGGATCGCTGCAGAGACGTGGCTTGTAAAACGACAGGGGGTCGTGGTGATAGAGGCGCTTAAAGGATGACAACACCGTTTCTGGTGCAATCGCCTAGTTTTAAGAAACACTTTTACTTTTGAGCTGTGATTTGCACTGGATGTCTTGGGGTGAAAATTAGTTCAATCTCGTGTGGTTTATCATTGGTGTGATAACCTTGGCTCGGACTGCTTGGGCTGTTAGGTCTCTCAGCTCGGCTGACTGATACCACCGTGCAGCCTCTCATATATCAGTTCTAACTACAGAGCAGCCCAGTCAATGACCCTCTACCTGCAGGGGTTCCGGAGCGGTAATTGGTTTACACTTTGGTCGTATTTTATTGTAGCCTACAGTTTTTCGATGGTAATAAGAGAGAATATCCAAAGCTTGTAACTCGGCGTTTTCTCGTATAGGCCTAGTCTTATTTGTCACACTGACTGTAAAAGCATACAATTTTCTTCAGAAAATTAGGCTATAATAGGCTATACCCGTTTATCGCTGTTGAATCATGTCAAAGGCAGCCTCGCCGAGCATTTCGGGTTAGTTGACAACTGAGAAGCTGTGCTGGCTCGTTGAAAGCAACGCGAGAGTGGGGATCGGTCTCGCCCCGTCACCTGGAAACCACGATACCCTCCGACAGGTGTACACCCGGACACGCGCACCATGGATGATTCTGGGATCATCCGAAGACGGAGAATGCAGGTGAGACCTTTGTTAACATTTGAGGCTCACATAATTTAGAAATATATAGGCTAAGTTAATATGGGTAGTTAGGTGGAAAGGCTATCAAGCTGACTTTCGAGGCCTGATTTAATATTTCAGAATAACCTATTATTATAGAAAATAGTGTTGAAGTTTTTCACAAAGCTGGCAAATAATCTTTAAAGGAGATTCAGTGTGATATGCGGTGGTTCTTAGTCTTCATACATCATGTAAACCAGTACAGTCAATTGAAGCCTACCTATTCTATTGCATTTCTAATAAAGCCTAGCCTAGGGGCCTACTTGCAGCCTCATTTTTAACCCATAACTGTTTCCAGAATGATCTGTGACCAGCCACATCCGATATTGGTGAGTTTATAAAAGTTGAATAAAAAGGCACAACACTATAATTAACTTGGTACACTACAAGCTAAAAGAAAATGGTGGAGTCCATTGATCTAGTAAATTGCACAAAAAAGAAAACAATTGCAACATGCAAAACCATACAGTACATTATATATAATGTTACCTTGCAATAATAATTTTTAGGTGATAAGCTTTAGTAACATTTCTGGAAAGTCAAGTGACACTGTGGGCAAATGTATACCTTTCTAATCACATTGATACAAAATACAAAAAAAAAATATTGCCTTAAAAGGGTAGATCTCATTGATTTGCAATGCCCCATACACCCACAGGTATAAATGTATAGATACCCCTGTGTAAACCATTATACAGTACACAAACGACCTAAAATATTGTCTCAATAAAGTGTTAGAATAATTGATCACCAAATAAGTGCAGTGGGTCATATATTGAGTCTTTTCCATTAATTTTGCATATGTTGTACATTACGACAGATAGGTGATGGCACTGGTAAAAGCTTCCTTCAAGATTTCCTCCGTTTAGTTGGTGCTTTTGTGAAATTAATCGAGCAAGGCAGCCAGGCAAAGCTGACTTTGCAAGGGCCTCTGTGCTTCCTTGTGAATTAATTTACAGGAAAGTACCCTGCTGCACATCGTGCCAAATCTTCTGATTACTCATCATTTATGAAATATAGACAAGTGAAGCTAGATGATTTCCTGCACAAATATTGTTATGAAGTTGTAGCATCACAGTAACACAGTCGGGCAGGTCCTACAGGTGCTGGACTCCTGTTGCACGGTCTGGCAGATTGAAGCAGACACTGAATTAGAGATATTATGATACATGTCTCTGATGGAGCAAACTCAGGAAGCATTTAATTTGAAGGTATACAAAACTATCTGCTACCTCTAGCACCAGTTGAACTGCACGTATTGAACTGTTCTTTGAAGATTTTCCCTTAGCTGTACTGGAGTGGCATTAAGCATTTATAGTGCAGGGAGAGCAGAGACAGTTCTATAATATTGTTGTCTGCCAAGACAAACTTTGTATCCAACCAAAATCAGGAGACAGACATAAAAAGACACATTCACTTACAAAGAAGCCGCTGTTGAATCAAACTTTTGATGAGTGCATGATCATTTGTGTGTCCGTCTATTCAGTTGCCTGAACATTGGCTACACTAAGCATATTTTGTGTGTTTATGTGTGTGCATAAAATTCATGCCTATATGTACATATAGAATCGACTCCCACCCCCTGCCTCTACACTCCATTTCCATTGAAGTGGTCGATATCCATATCTCAGACAGAGAAGGTCTAAATGCTTAGGATGTGGCGCAGTTTGTCAGGCCCATTAGCAGGACTAATGGTGGCCTAACAGCCCTTTGTTCCCTCAGGGAGGAAGACCAACCACCAGCAGCAGGACGGGCTGAAAGGGCTCGAGGCCAGGGGGAGGGGGTAGGGGAACAGCGTAGACCTGAGGCAGGCAGCAGCTGTGGGCTACAGTAGACCCCATTTAAGTGGCTATTACGATATTTGGATCCCTTTGCCGTCTGGATCTACTTTCACACCAGAGAGAGGAGGAGGAGAAAATACTGTGTGTACTATGTGTTTGTGTGTGTGTGTGTTTGTCTGTGTGTGTGTGTGTGTGTGTGTGTGTGTGTGTGTGTGTGTGTGTGTGTGTGTGTGTGTGTGTACATCTACTACGTCAAGTTTGTGTCATACAGATTACTTAATAGTCTATGAGTCTGGACACTGGAAATATTCTAGGCTAAAACTATAAGGTAGAGCGTATTATAAATTGCAACGGAAAACAAGGACAAACTGCGCCCACCTGACAAACTTTATGGGCAAATTGCAGGCGCTATTTCGCCGCAATTTATGGACACCTGTGCATTTTTACATTGGAGTGCGTTATTACATTATCCGGGAAATCCAGACCTGCCGCTGTTAAAAATTACATTTGCTCCTTGGTCTGGACTAGGAACCATTGGAGTCATTAACTAAAATTCGATGCTACCAATTAAATCGTTCTATCTGATATGGGCGGGCCAGAGCCCTATTTATGGGAGTAAGCCCTGACTGCAGCTCGCAGATCGAGGAGGGGCTAAATGTGGGTGGAGCTAAACGTTTTACGTTGTAAACCAGTTCTGAATGAAGTGTGGCCGACCCATAGTCACTGTTGGCGGGCCTTGGTTGAGGCCGTTCGCCCTTCATTTTTAAGTAATCCAACGTTCTGGATGTGGCCGAGTTAGTGAGTGAAAGTGGGTCTGGGGGTATCACAGTGTCCCCTTGAAAAACATAGGGCTACATTTAACTATGAAATTAGCATATATTATATAGTAATATTAAAACCTACATATATTATATGTATATATCTAATATAATATTATCGTTATATTCTACACATCGTGGGTTTCCGCCACTCTGTCCGTAGGTGGGATCTCCGCCACCAGATGGCGCCCGCACGGAGTTAAACGTTTAGCTCCACCCACATTTAGCCACTCCTCGATCTGCTAGCTGCAGTCAGGGGCACTTGATTCATGGGGCTCTGGGACAGACGTAACCGGATGAAGACAGTGCTGTGCATGCGCCGTCGAATTTGTGATAGTAAACAACAAACATGGCTGCGGATACGTTGTCTGAGTTTGAAACGGCTTTGGCCTCAACATTGAACGATTTGGTAGACGGCACGGCTATCATTACAATAAAAATACTTCACAATTTCACACCAACATTACCAGTCACACAACAACAGTCAAAACATCAAAGAAATAATAACAAAAACGATACAAACTAAATCAAACACACAAAATCATAAAAATACAAAACAACACAGGACCTAGTTTAAATTGTTCACATAATGTAGAGATTCACATATAGAGACAAACATGACGTGAATCAATGATGGTCAGACCAAACATATACATAAACATGAAACCCTTAATGAGATCATATATTGGATGTGGCCCTTAGTGTACAATTGAACAGATATTTGTTTTTTTGTTAAGCATTTATATAGGCTACATGGCGAAAAAAAACCTTTTTTAGGTTGGCCCCCTCTGCAACAGTACAATGCTGACTTGTGCTACAGCGATGTCTCCCCCAAAGTCCTTAAAATGACTGTGCTGACTGCCATCTCATGGCAAAACACTAACTATGCATAAGTACCTCATACAACCCCACTTCAAAAATACTGACCTATCCCTTTTAGTCAACCACAGAGTGATGAATGTTGCTGCAACAGGCCGTGTTTTGCTATGTAACAAAACACACAACAAATAGAAACTAGATCAAGTACAATGATTGTGGTCTTTGGCACTTATTTGGCTCTAGGAGAGAGTATGTAATTGAAATGAGCAGTTTTTATTTTTAGTGAAGATGATCCTGCCATCCAGAGCAGTTGTAGGTGTAGCACTTAAACCATATGCTCATACACTTACTCACATACACACAAACACAAGGCATAAGACGTGTGTCACCCCTCTCTGTTTTAGGAGTATTGAGTACACCACATACGCACACACTAGAATAATTTGTCCAATACTTTGTTCTGGGCAGTGTGCCCATTTCCAATATGCTAAGCACAGGGGATAAGAGTGTGATCACTACAGAAGATCCAGCTCTCTTTGCCAAGTCCTGTCACTCACTGCCATGCCCACTGCTTTGTTCTGCCTCACCACGTCCTTCTGATGTCAGTATTATTCAGAAAGAGTTGGTTTTGTTCTGAGAGAGCAAAATGTACATCAGAGCAACAGATCTGGGACAGAGTATATTTGGGAATAGCTTCAAATATTTGAACTCCTTCTAAACGGGCTTGAATTATCATGCCAGATGCCTATGAAGTACAAAGGCTTGAGCCAAATGTAATTCCCAAAACAGACAAAAATGAGCGTTGTATGAGAACAAATAGCATTGATTAAAGTTTGAAACTAGAGCCAGTGCAAAGTATTATAGGTCAAGAGTGCGAGTCGTATTTCAATGAGACTTTCCATTATTTTAGACTGTAGTTACTGACCAGCAAAAGCTTTCAGTTA
This sequence comes from Ammodytes marinus, assembly GCF_949987685.1. Classification (NCBI taxonomy): domain Eukaryota; kingdom Metazoa; phylum Chordata; class Actinopteri; order Uranoscopiformes; family Ammodytidae; genus Ammodytes; species Ammodytes marinus. The sequence goes on from NC_137235.1 coordinate 16,870,599, forward strand.
AAACTATTACACTGAAGAATACACTGTGTGACATTTGCCTTGCAATCTGCTGTCAGTTTTGGCAGCAGAAACAGAACAGAAGCCCCATGGCTCTGCCCAGCGAGCAGCAGCATATTAGCAATTTTTCTTTTCTTTGGTTTCCAGTTTGGCCTTAAGTTTGTCCAAAAATACAGAATGGAAGTAAAAACAAGGAAAAACCACGTGACATAATTTCTTCACTCGTCTGAGTGAGAAAGATGTCTTATATTTGAATCTGTTTTTGTATGGCCCTTTTGCAATAAAGCGAAGCAGCTGAGGAGGATGTGAATAATTTGCAGTAACTTGTAGCATAGAGGTTTTGCATAATGGATTAAATGTGTTAAGATGTTTGTATGTGCAGACATTTGCTGCATGGATTATTGTGTTTGTGTTGGGGATAGGTAGCTGTTTGGGGCGTAATCACAACTTTTTTTGTACCTTTTCCACCTAGTTTTCCACATTCCTATGTGTAATTGTGAGTTTTTGTAATGGTGATCACAGTGTGTAATACAGAAGATCTTATTCCTGTTTGGCATGTCTGCCTGCCGCACCTCCTCCGGCGCCCTTCTGGTCAGCTGCAGGGTCGTCAGCTGGAGCCACCGTTCACTGATGTTTCGCCCCCTAGCCAGTACATCTCCCGGTGGGGGGGCAGTGGCCAGATGGGGACGTCTCCCCGCCACTCCCTGCAGCTGACCTTATTGGGGTGTTTTCCCCCACGCACAATCCCTCCTCCGTAGCCACAACCAGTAGCTTGACTTCTCAGCTTCCTCTGCCAGCTCTTTGACTGCCCTCTGTAGCTTTGCTCCAGTCATCCCAAATGCTCGCAGAATTTGCACTGTTGATTTCCCTACGAAACCCCAGCATCCAACTGCAACTGGGTGGATGGTTGAAGCCCAGCCAGCCTCCCTGCATTCGGCTGCCAACTCCGAATATTTGAGCCACTGCCGGGATCCCTTGCTCCCAAGGAACGGTGAGCTCGATGACAAAGACCTTCTTTACGGCTGGGGACCACATCAGGAAGTCTGGTCTGAGATTCGTTTGAATAATCTCAGGTGGAAATACTAAGCGCTTCCCCAGGTCAACCCTCATTTCCCACACCTTTCCAGGGGTGACTTTCCCTTAGCTGACTTCTGGCAGTTCTCCCCTGGCTTGACGAAAGGGATACTGTGTTGTTGTACGGTGCATGGAGGAGTTGTTAGCTGCCACTCTGCTGATCTCCAGCAGCTCTGCAAGCTTCCGTAGCACCTGATTATGCCGCCACGTGTAGCGCCCCTGGGTCAGCGCAACATTGCACCCTGACAAGATGTGTTGGAGGCCTGCGCTTGTGTTGCTGCACAAAGGGCAATTGTCCTCACTCCCATACCACTGGGAGAGGTTGCGTGGACAAGGGAGTGTGTTGTAAGCTGCCCGCACCAGGAAGCTCAGCCGTGCCTGAGAGGTCCGCCAGATGTCTGGCCAGCTGATGTTTCTGGTTTTGGTAGCCTCCCACCACGTCCATGCTCCTTGTTTGCCCTGTGACACTGCCTTGATGTAGTATTGCTCCTTTTCCGTCTGCGTGATCTCCTCAACAACCAAGGTCTTCCTCTGCTCTTTTGTCAGCTCGAGTACCAAACGGGTTTTCTCCTGCTTGTATCCGAGGCTGATAGACTTGAATGGAAGTTCCAACGCATTCCTGCCAAACATACCTGCATCAGAGAAGCAGCGAGGGAGGCCAAGCCATTTCCTGATGTAGCTGTTGGAGACGCCATCCATCCTTTTCACTGCTGATGATGGAATTTTGCAGATTTTCAGTGGCCACATTAAGCGATGGTAGAGTGTGTGTTGGTAGCACCACACTTTATACTTCCCCGGAAGTTGGCTGCTGTTGATCCTGGCCAGACCATCTGATAGCTGCTTATGCACTGTTCTCCCATTTGCCTGTCTGAGAGATCCGCAGAGTACTCCCTCCCAAGGCTTCGAATTGGATGCTCTGCCAACCTCGGAATTTCCTGTCCTCCTACTGTGAACACCACACTGTCATTCCTTGTTCCTTTCCGAATCAAGAGGCTCCGAGACTTCGATGGCTCAATCTTCAGTCTTGCCATGTTGTTAGTTCGTCAAGGCGGTTCAGTAGTCTTTTTGTACATGGGGCTGTTTGTAAAATGCTTGTTACATCATCCATGTAGCTTCTCAAGGCGGGCAGTCTCACTCCGGTTGCTGACCTCATGCCTCTTGCCACTTGCCTGGTTCCGATGAGGAGAATCTCGAAGACTGTGACGAAGAGTATCGGAGAGATGGAACATCCCATGGCAATGCCGACCTCCAACTGGTGCCATCCCGTCAAGAAGCCATTGAGGGAGAAACACATATGGAGGCTGCTGAAATACCTGGATATGATCTTGATAACATAGGTTGGTGTGTGAAAAAACTCCAATGCGTATTCAATCAACTTGTGCGGGACTGATCCGTAGGCGTTTGCCAAGTCAAGCCAAACCACGTGTAGGTCGCCTCTCTCTCTCTTGGCACGCTGTATCTGCTCCCAGATGACGGGGGAGTGCTCTATGCAACTAGGAAAGCCTGGGAGACCTGCTTTTTGGCAACTGGTATCGATGTAATTGTTACCCTTGAGGAAGCTTGTCAATCTTCTCGCCAGCACAGAGAAACATTTTTTACCTTCCACATTCAGTAATGCGATACTCCTGAACTGGCTTATCTCGGTAGAATTCTGCTCTTTGGGAATGAAGATCCCGACTGCTTGCTGCCATTCTGATGGGATGGTTTGGGTCCATGCTGTCCTCATGAGCTTCATACGATCTTTGCCACTTCGGGGCAGTACTTATAGACCTTGTACGGGAGCCCATTCGGTCCTGGAGCTGACGCTGATCTGGCCTTTTTGATGACTTCTCTGATCTCACTCAGCCTTGGCGGGGAGGTGTCGAAAGGTATGCTCGGTTGTGATGGGCACGGCACATACCCTGGGGAGCCAAGTGGTGTATCTTTGGCTGCATCTGAGTATTGCCCCTTGATATGTTGTTCGAGAGTTT
>NC_137235.1:16873839-16958839 GCF_949987685.1 Ammodytes marinus
CCCACAGCACCTTCAGACCGGCTTTCTCCTCTGGGGCAGCTTTCCTCCAACTCTTGCACAGCTGGCGTCGGTTGCGTACCAGCTCTTCAATGCATTTCTCCCTCCGTCCTATACGCTGCGGGGCTGGGGCTTTCTTGGCGGTCACTTCTCCAAACATCCCTCTACATTCCTCATAAATGATGTTGCCGACCATGTTCAGTTTCCGATCCACATTGCCTCACAGAGAATGCTCCAATACTTCACTTAGCTGTTGGTCAAGTCTGCGCCACTCCTCTTGATTGTTTGCCTTAGAATATAACACACATATAATATTCATCCGCGCCTGTGATAACTCTTGTGTTTATTACTGATAGTACTAGCTTCTGTTGTCTGTATTTTACGTGTCAGGATCAGCTTGGATTATTTTCTCAAATGGGCAACCGTGGATTTTAATTGGATAAGATAGTTAAAAGAGTTGATGACAGATGAGGCTGATCAATTTTAATGACTATTCCTGAAGACAGATGCACTAAAGGAATTCAAACAGAATGGACAAACATATTAAATGTATTGTAAAGCTTTAGCTAATGATTGTTTCAGTCAATTTATTTTTTGGATTACTCCATTTCTAAGTCTATAATATCTCAAGAAATTGTGAATATTGCAGATCAAGAGTTCCTTAGATTCCAAGGTAATATGTAATGATAATACAGAAAGTCTACAAATTCCCACGTTTATTGATGAATGAAAGTCCAATATTTTGCCTTACAGTTCCTTCTTTCTGGTATGAAATCTGTAAAACAAAAAAGTAACCTTTATTAGTAACCAGAAAGTCTAATCTCGCCCTGTTATGTAGCAAGACAGTGAAATAAACAGCATAGTGATAAACATCACAATAAACAGAAATGAACATAATACCTTCTTAGAAATTGTATTCAGATTATCTTGGTAAATGACCATATACGTGGTATTTAAAACCTCTGTTTGTACTGCACTCTCGTTGCATTTTGATCTACCATGTGACTTTAGACTTATCTGAAAATATCCCTAATTTTGTATTATACATGTCTAGGTTAGTTTTTTTTGCATGTTGTCTTATTATGTATGACTTGAAACCCATATATTTCAAGGTCATTGTTACACAATACAGTGATGTAACTGAGAAGTTTCACAGGTTGTCATGGTCACTTGAATAAAGCAGAATATTGTTCTAAGAAATTATGGTGTGACCAGTATCATGGCAACAACACGTACAATAGCTGTCTATGAGATAGACAGTTACATTGAGAGGGAGCAGGTGTTTGGGGTTTTATCCATTAGCCACCCCGATAACCTCATACACACACACACACACACACACACACACACACACACACTCGTATAAGACTCCTGCGGGGCTCTTTCTGACTCATACTGGCCAAGCTCACTTCCTCTTGATGATGTAACTCATTAGTTGTCCACGAAAGAGCTCACTATGATGGATGATGTCACTCCCATTGAAAAAATAAGTGATCACTCTCTTCCAAACTGAGAATTGCTTCCAGGCCCCGATCTGATCGGTGTATTGTAAGAGTTTTACATTTTGGTAAATGCCTTTAATGCTTTCCTCAAGAGAGTTAGATGTGAGGAGTGAGTGTGTCTATACACCGAATACATAACTATAGCTTAAAGTTATACTCCGTCAGATTTTTATCTATCAAATAGTGAGTTAAAACAATGGTGATTGAGAATATGACCCACTTAAGCTTTTGTATTTGCTGCTTTGTCCTGTTATACTATGAGATTAGCAACCTGGTATTTCCCATGCTGCAGCGGTACATTCTTGTACTCAGGGCATGTTAGCTTCAGACTCAGTAGTACTGACAGTTTGTAATATTAGGAGTAATTGTGTAATCTAACTATATTTGAGGATTTTGGAATGACTGGAGAGATACAGCACCCCTGTGAGTCAATTTTAAATATATCACGAAATCAGAAAAGGATTGTTAGTTAGTTTTTCAAATCACTCAAGTGATGATGTTTACTGCTATCCTGATTTACATTTATTCCAATAATGATAACATAAGTTGTGTTTAATTTATCACGATTCAAGATGAAATCCAATATCCTCCCATCCCTATCAGAAAAGCTGTGCAGCAGTAGATTGAATTAAATAGATAACCTGTTAGTTAGTACACTTTAGAGGTGAGGTTATCTGTTAGGTAGATTTTTTAAGATTGGGAGTCAGGCTAGTTGTTCCCGCCTGCCTCAGTCTTTATACTGAGATAAGCTAATCATCTTCCATCTTGACATTCATACTATCTTCTAATCTAACTCTCGCCACAAACTAAGCGACGAAGTGTATTTTCCCCAATGTAGAACTATTCCTTTCATATACCAGTCTGTGCAGAGTAGCATTTGTCAAGTTTCTACATGTTCGTGTGATTACTGCACTACTGCAGCATTTAAATCCCCAAGAGGGTCAATTATGGTGGCTATTTCTTCAACATGCCTTTGGAAAACAGATTATTTCTCATTGCAATGTGTTTCTGCAGACTGGAAGGGTATCTACTGCTCTGTGGGATTGTTAGCGTCTATAGTGCTGGTGAGTACATCGGGTGAGTTTGGGTAGTAAGTTTGTTTTGAGATTGTTTGGAGAGGAGAGGTCCAGCTGTCAAGTCATGTTTCATCTGCTTGTAATGCGTGTTTACTTATACAAAGACACTACGTTTGTGTGAGTGTGTGTGTGAGAGAGAGAAAGAGAGAGTGAGAGATGGGGGTGGGGGACAGTACTGTGAAATCATTCCCTGAAAATTACAATTCGTGGCTCTTATTTTCTTCTCAAGTTATTGTTTGTTTTCTACTTCTGACCCTGGTGTGGTTTGTCGCTTTGATCCCCTTCTGTTTTTTTGACATGTCTGCGAGTCGTTAAGCCATCCCATAGTGAAAAGAAACAAATACCGGTACTAATATCTTTTAGCTGAGCCATTGGGCTTTATAAAATAGCTTAATAAGCTGCGCAGGACAGGCTGACAACAGAAATTGGTGAAAACCTGATTTTACTTAAGCCGATCATGTGAGGAATAGATGGGCAACATGCATCACAGATTCATCCCAGTCGATCCTTATCACATCAGAATCCTTGCTGTTGTGTCCCAGTGTCGTAAATATAGCTGCAACATTTTTTAAATTGACTTTGGCTCCACTCAACCTGGTGGTTCCTGAAGCTCTGAAGGCTCGGAGCACTTAGGAGAGATCAGTTTTCAAACTGTTTTCCACTTCCACTAGACATTGACAAAGACATCACAAAACTGGCTACAGATGAATCTCATCCTACACCACTGTTTGAACCATTATATTATTAGAAATAATAATAAGTGTTATATTTTCTAAACCAGAGTGTCCGGGTTTTCTTGTTCCTCTATTTGGAAAGCTACTTTGTTAAGAAAAGTTGTTCTTACGTTTGATGCATCAACTTCTTTTGACTTTTTTTGCCCGATTTGCCCTTGACTGAGGTTTATCTCTGCAATGGATTATGATCAGTGCAGGCCAAGCAAAGCCAATATTTGTTAAGCAAATGATTGGATTGTAAAATGTAGGATAATCAGGTGCAATTGTGTGTGAAACATCATACAATTTTACCTCTTCTCAAATCTAACAATATATTAATAAAAAATTGCAACTGATTTCCACACTAACACAATAATGACTATAGGTTAAGACAACTGTGTAGGATAAATGGAAAATAGTATGGCCTTTTGATTTCTGTCACATAACTGGGTTTCATCTCATTTTGAATTTTGTTTACTTTCACTTCAAGGCATTTAAAATGCCTGACTGACTCATTAAATACAGTTCCCTAAAGGAATTTGATTTACGCATGGTTTGTCTATATTCTGAAAAAGTGCTTTATAGGCATTATAAAACAATTACTTTGAAATATACAGTGTAGTGTGAAAGTTTGTGAACCCCTTGAGCCTTTTGGAATTTTATTTATTTTAACCATTATTAATTCATTTTTATCAATACCAGTATTTTTTAGATGAAATAACAGATGTTTGTTTATCAATTCAACATTTTTCTTTTCCAGAAATCAACTGTCAAAACAGATAAAACAAATTATTTGACAAATGTTGTATGTGCAAAAGTTTGTGAACCCTGAGCTGCATTGCTTAAATCGAGCAAGGTAAACACAATCAGGTGGGCCAAATCGAGTGATGAAATAGACCAATGTAATGAGAAATCTTCAGGGAAGAAATTGGGCGGCACTAGATAAAACAAAGATAAAACAAGGTCAGTTTAGGCCCACCAAACTGAACCCATACAGGTCAGACATGCTCAAAGGGGAAACAATCTCAGAGGATCTCAGGAATAGAGTTTTGATGTTGCACATTTGTCTGGGGACAGCTATAAATTCATATAAAAAAGTTTGAGCTCCATCGGTCCACCGTGAGGCAAATCATCTACAAATGGAGAGCTTTAAGAGTGACTTAACATCTGCCTAGAAGTGGACTTCCTTCAACAATATCCTCAAGCGCCACAAGAAAAGGGATTTTTCAGGTAAAAGCCAACCCAAACATTACATCTGGAGATTTGCAGACCATTTGCCACCACCGTTCTTCACTTGGGAGAAGGTTCTCTTGGTGGTAGGCAGAGTTGCGTTTTTGCCCAAACATGGCGGTTTTGGTTGTGACCAAACAGTTCAATTTTGGACAAATCTGTCCACAGAAAAGACTTCAGGTATCTCCAGGTGCTCTCTGGCAAAGTTGTGACAAGCACTTTTGTTCTTTTTGAGAGCAGAGGCTTCTTCAGCAACCCTCCCTTGAAAGCCATGTTGACTTATTAGGGGGCCAAGCCCGAGTAGGGCTGGGACCGCGTTTTGCAGAGCAACGCGGTTCCCAAGCCCTGCGGGGCAGGGAACCCTATTGTTCTTGTAGGGATTATTCTTTCTTATTATTATTCTTCCACTCGTAGAACTGGTGCTGCAGCCCAAACCGTAAAGGGTTGGGACATGCCACTTGCATGGCTTATCCAGGTCCGTACCTGGTACGCAGACAAAAAAATTCAGACATGCCGGCCACTAGGTGGCGCTACAACAGCCGAAAAACACGTTTGGGATTATAACTCCCACACCGAAAGTCCGACAGTCAAAAACTTTATATCCACATATGCCCACAAGTCAGCTGCATCTTTTGAGATAGGCCACGCCCATTTGCGTATATATACATTTTTCGCTACATCGCAAAAACTGTGTCAGTCACCAAAACATACTCCTCCTACAGTTTTCGCCCGATTTGGACGAAACCAAAAGCATTATTCTCTACCGACTCCCACGAGCAAGATTTGGTCAAATAGTTTTTCTACGACCATCGGAAGACCAAACGGTAGCGCTTTAAAGATTCGCGAACATTCCTTAAAAAAAAAAAAAAGGTGGATTTTCTTGAAACTGAAGGGAGACTATGATGGGGCATACTTGAGCCTATGGCAAAAATATGGGCAAGAAATTCCTATGTGGGCCGGACTTATTAAAAAAAAGAGTTTTTAATTTTTTTTGCCTGTTTTCGCCATTTTCTAAGTCTTTAGGCGGGAAAATGGGAAAATTCAAAAAAGTGTCTTTACAATGGAGAGGTTCACAATTTGATTTTGCTATAACTCCCCAACCAAACATCGCACATTCAAAAACTTGACATCCACTTGTTTGGTACATTGAGCTGCATCTTTCTATCTAACAAAGTTTTGCGAATGTCATCCATAGGGGGCGCCAAAACCACTAAAAGCAAAGAAAACGCGTTTGGGGCTATAACTCCCACACCGAACATCGCACATTCAAAAACTTTACATCCCCGGATTCCGTGAAGCGAGGGGCCGGCGCCGCGGGCGACGACGCCCGATCCCGAGTCGCGTGGGAGGCTTGGCCCCCGTTCACAACTGCTTGCAGTTCTAGTTCTTATTCTTATTGTGGAACCATGCACATCTGTCCCAGATGCTGCAAGAGAGGTCTGCAAATCACTAGATGTAATGTTTGGGTTGGCTTTTAACTGAAAAATAACTTTTTTTGTGGTGCTTATGGATATTTTTGAAGGAAGTCTACTTCTAGGCAGATATTCAGTCACTCTTAAAGCTCACCATTTGTAGATGATTTGCCTCACGGTGGACCGATGGAGCTCAAACTTTTTTTAAATTAATTTATAGCTGTCCCCTGACAAATGTGCAGCATCACAACTCTATTCCTGAGATCCTCTGAGATTTTCTTCGCTTTTAGCATGTCTGACCTGTATGGGTTCACTTTGGTGAGCCTAAACTGACCTGGTTTGATCTCTGTTTTATCTAGTGCCGCCCAATTTCTTCCCTATAGATCTCTCACTACATTGGTCCATTTCATCACTCAATTTGGCCCATCTGATTGTGTTTACCTGCTCCATTTAAGAAATGCAGCTCAGGGTTCACAAACTTTTGCAGATACAACATTTGTCAAATAATTTGTTTTATCTGTTTTAACAGTTGATTTCTGGAAAAGAAAAATGTTGAATTGATAAACAAACATCTGTTATTTCATATAAAAAATACTGGTATTGATAAAAATTAATTAATAATGGTTAAAATAAATAAAATTCCAAAAGGCTCAAGGGGTTCACACACTTTCACACAGCACTGTATGTGTTCTTAAAGATAGTAAAGGTTTCCTGGTTTCAGGCTTTAGCTGAATTGTTGAGGCTTGCAGTGTCTATAAGGGTGATTACAGGAAGGATTACACTAATTCATATTGAATAACTTACAGTATTATAATATTAAGTCCTGTAATAACAGACTGCATGATATGTAAAACTAATCTAATGAGGCTTATCTGTCTCCATCTCTCCCTCTTTTTTTTCTTTCTCTCTCTTGCTTTTTCTTTCCACCCAGAAGGATCTACCTCTGCCCCGAAAAAGTAGCAGGTGAGTTCACATTTATGCAAGTTTAATGTATTTCAGTTTGTACTTAATACTGGCTGTTGTTAATGTGTGAGAACCCTTCTCCACACTGTAGGTCAGTTTTTCTGATGGAATTTTTGAATTTGGTGGACTGATTTAATTCTGTGTGATTTAATTCTCTAAGCAATATCTATTTATGGATAATTTGGCGGGAAAACAAAAATCACTTTTGTGTGCCGTGACTTAATATACCAGAGATGATTTTGTATCTTGTTTTATTACCACATAATGCAAACCAGACCCAATCTATGAACTGTGAGATCTACACAGACCAGGAAGGAATAATATTCCTCAGGGCTTTGAATTGTTCCAGCTTTGTAAAGGAAGTCAGGTTGAAGTGATAGAACCTTGTCTCCAGACTGCAGCATGTTCTAGCTTTGCAGGAGCCCTTTCACTCTCAGAGCATCAATCTGTTGCACCACTGAGCTGTACAATGAAAGTTCAGCAGCAGGAGAGCAGGCTGTGACCTCAGTGCCCTGTGTGAGAGGTGGCAGCAGGGAGGGAATGGAGCAGTAGCCTACATGATGTGCAACACACTGGAGTTAAGCCATCAAATGTTCATTGCAGTTAGGAAAGGACTGACATGTTTTATGACATGTTTTCATGTTGTTAATTTCTATAAAAAGTCTCTTGTTCATACTGGCTGCTGATGATGATCCCTCCTTAGGGTGAGTTCAGTGTTATCCTTTGATGACAAATCTCTTTTTTATTTTTATTTTTTACACATAATAGAAATACGAAATATAGAGTACAGAGTGTATTTCGTCCAACATCACATCCATTGGAATTGTTTTGAAAGCAGTTCTCTTTGTTGCCAGTATGATCAAAAGAAACAACTACAGCAGACAATAAATGTGCATTTGGTCTTGTGAGTGTTGTTTGCGGGACAGACTTGAAGACAAACAAGTGATTGAATGCATTAAACTGTGGTGAACAAAAAGAATATTGAGCCACATTTAGGGCACCAAAGCACTTCTCCTATAACATTATTAAAAAAGAACAAAGGATTTTTGTTTTTATTCTCAGACATTTCTACCATTGGAGTTTTCTGGTCATTTTGTACATCAACTTACTTTGTTAAATGTACTATTAAGCTGAAACTGAAACTACAAACAGTGTTTCAATAAACACAAGCTACTCTTCTTTTACACATGTGGTGAAGATTTGTTTTGCTTTGATTTTATTTGTTAACTTGACTGCATTCAAAATTAAGAAGAATTTTCATTGATCCCCAGGAGGAAAATGTAGCATTTCAACAGCATAAGAAACAAACTGGAGACATTTAGGTCAGACCATAGATAGTATATACAATGGATGTAGCATCCGGGCTGACCTCAGTTATTCCAACTGCATCCAATCGTCCTGGCTTATGCGCGTCGCCATCTTGTCAGTTTTTACTCCACCTCTTTTCCTCGAACCGAAAAAGGGCATTAATGTGACGTCGGGGGGAGGTAGATACGCCCATCTGGCTGACGTATACCTCAGAAGTGAAGTGAAGGCCAACGGGCGGCTAGTTGTCACTCAAGAGACCACGCCGACAGACTAGAATATGTTTTTTTTGTACCAGGCCTTACATAGGTTTAATAATGCTGTGAAAACGGCATACTTAACATGGAAGTCAATTAGAAATTGCTTTGTTTTGAAACCTGCCCCTAGTGGCCACTCGGCTCACTGCTATTTTTGTCACTTCCGCGTTGGATGCTGGTAGAACTCGCTGTGGTTGGGGCTTGGGTCATACATACAGCAACATAGAAAAATGTATACAAATAACACTAGGCAAAGATACTGCCTGAGGTGAAAGAGACATGCCTGTGTCCCAAAAAAGCAACGGGACGTTAGTTTCTGTTGATCACCCAGCAGTGGCAGTGACACACAGCCCTTTGTAGGCCATTAAGCTACTACAAAACCGTCAGTGCCCGATGGCTGCAATTTGCATCAAAATTCATAGTCCTTTTTGGAGTCTTAACTAGATTCTGCGTTATCTAAATTTCCCGAGGATATCACTATTTCTGTCCCATGTCCATCACGATTAATCATCCATAAATCCTCAGACGTCATGGAAAATGATGCTCCTTATCTCTCTCAAAACCAATTTGTAAATTTTTTCAGTTCACCTCACTGACCTCTAATTATTTGCCATTGTTTTTAAAGATAGAAAGTGACGGAATGCTTGAAGATGAGAGCCTCTCGAGCCTCATTTCAGCTCTCAGGGTGCTCTCGTATCCAATTATTAAACATCAAAATTAGATATTAATGTTGTAAGGCAGCTTCACGAAACATTGTTTGCTTCTCAGAGAAAGAGAAAGATGCAGTTGGATACTCCACAGAGGTTCATTGCAATTAGCAACTGAATCAGAAAGCCCTGGAGTTGTTTTCTGAGCAATTTAGAAAAGAGTGGGATTAAGTTATCCTGAGAGGTTTGACAAACTGTTAAGAAATCTTAACTTGGTTTGTGCATTTCAAAAGCTGTTACACTTAACAGTAATCGCAGGGGAAATGTGAAATAAGGAGTACAAACTGATATTGGCTTTGAATGCAGCTGATGCTCTTGTTGTAGCCTATAGGAGTCTCTGTCCATGGTGCTGAAATGAAACTCACCACTCACAACAGAAAGATTTTTCTTTACTCAAGGGACATTCATTTGAACCGTTTGTCACTGTCTGTCATTTCTGTTCACTATTTGACAATTAGGGCTGTCAAATTAACGCGTTAATTTTGATTAATTAATCACAGAAAAATTAACGCAGATTAATCGCACTTCTATAGTGCCCTTTGACCCGGTGCAAAAGTGGTGCGCAGCTGCACCGAGCTGAACCTGTAGCTTGCATACACGGCCCGCATAGGTGAAAGGGATAAAAGTAAAGAGAGAAGCTGGGGGAAAGGGAGGGCCGAGGGCTCTTTGGACGGTTTATGGGATGCTTCGGGCAAATAAGCATGAAGGTAGGAAGACATCTTACTTTATTCTCCGCAGTGTCTGTGCATTATTGATTTAGTGGGTGCAACAATGTAGGTTCAAAAGTATCTCTCAATCTTCCTCCGTGTGTACAATTTAGTTTGCTAGCTGTCTCGTCTCCCGCGTAAACGGACACCCGCGCCGTGTGTGTGTGTGTGTGTGTGTGTGTCAATATTTTTGCCTATGAGTACGACGATGGGGAATGAATCGGCATAGGCATCTGTGGCAGTGCAGCGCTGTCTGTTGTGGAGACAGAAGTTACGAGAGACGGAGAGCGAGAGAGAGAGAGAGAGAGCCAGAGAGAGAGAGAGAGAGAAACAAACTGTAACAGGCTATACAGCTGTTTATAAACAGGTATAAAAGTGTCATAAAAGTATGCGATTAATTTAGATTAATTAATCACAGAGCCTGTAATTAATTAGATTAATTTTTTTTAATCGCTTGACAGCCCTATTGACAATATCCCCTTTATTCACATATTTACTTTGAGAAACTAAATTTTTTTCTCATTTGATTTCTAAGTTGAATTTGGAGAACCTTGGCTGGCTGGCTGTCGCTTCCTCTGCTGCTGCTGAAATCACTTTACAGATCAGACAGAATTTTGGAAAAGTGTCTTACGTCAGCTCCATGCGGTCTTGAAAATGTCTTTGAACATGGGCAAGGGTGTAATTTCCCACAAAATGCTTACACTTTGCCGTCATCATTTTAGAGTTTTGGAATCCCTGAAATCTTTCTGAAATTGCTGTAGTCTGGGGCCTCAGCTCCCCCCCCCCACACACACACACACTACTTTGGGCCTGTATACCTCTGTTCTGTGTGAGCAGAATGTGAATCACTGTGAAATACCTTTATTTGTCGTGTACACTGTTGTTGTTGCTCAGAGCGTGCTGCCAGGTCAGGATGTTGTCAGTGTGAAGCATGGCTTTAATTCCCAGTATTTATAGCTGCGTTTTTATTTAACTTTATTTTTTATTTATTTGTGCATGTAGCTGTCTACTTAATATTCTGTATGCATTTTACTCTGCAGAGGTAGCTTTCTGGCAGCAATGCTCTCATGATATTAGCCTTGTACAGTGGGTATATAATGTGGCTGTTTTTCTCTATCCGTGGGTAATTACAATTTACTGCCTAATCGCTCTGACCGCATTCTTTTGTGTGTGTGTGTCAGTGATCTTAGCGTGCAGCGTGCATGTGTGTCCATGACTGCTGTCATCGGGTGTGTTTTGTCCCTGACCCCTGACTCGTGTGTCAGGGTGGCAGATGTCACAGCATGACATGAAGGAGACACTAGAGCCGGAGGCACTCAGAGCCCTGCACCCTCCTCCTCCTGTTGGATTTTTCGACACACATCCTCCTGTGGGTGGAGCTGGAGTCTCATAATGTGGGTGTAAGGACTTGCTGTTTATAGCAGAATGGGAATAAAGTGATCTGAAGGACAAACGGGTTACCATATATTGAAATACTCAGATGTTAAATATGAAAGATGGAGAAAAAACATTAGACAAAAACAAACACACCATGTCTATATGATATCATGCTCCCCCCCCCCCGTGTTTCAGTGATATCACCAGCCCCCTCCACCTCCTGCCTCCTCCCCCCGCCTCTTCACTCCCATGTATATTTTATCCATCCAGACTCCCACATTAGAGACAGCATCCATTATTGAATTACTCCCCTCAGCACTACTGTGGAACTGTCACCCCACGTCAGCTTTAACATTTGGTGGATTTGTTTCAAAGGGAGGCAGGGCGTGCTCAGGGCACGCTCGCACACACACACACACACACACACACACACACACACACACACACACACACACACACACACACACACACACACACACACACACACACACACACACACACACACACACACACACACACACACACACACACAGAAATGACATCTCTCTTGGCCTGGCATTGCAGAGCAGTTCCTGTGATATCTAGGACAAATGGACAATGCCAGAGATCATCCAATGTGGCATATTGCATAGAGAAAAATAGAACCTGTGAGTGTGTCTCTATGTGCATTTTAAAGGATAAGGCTACAGACAATTCTTGTTAGTTGGATCAAGTTAGTTTCTGGTCTTTTCATGTATTTTCTTTTTTTTTTCTTTTTTGCAGTGGCCATCCACTCTGGTCTCTGTCTTGTCATTAACATTAGTCTCCGCTTCATTGCTTTCTCATCTCTGTTCACCTCTGATTACCTTTCACTCTCGCCTTAAGCATTCTCACTTGCTTTCTGTCACTTGCTTTTTCTCTCTCTCATTCAATGTATATATACATTATAAATCTACTTTGACCCTGCTTCCCAAGTATTTGTTCTTTGCCCCTCTCTCTCCCTCCCTCTCTCTCTCTCTCTCTGCATCCCTCCCCCTCGCTCTGTCGCTCTACGCTTTCTGGCTTGGCACGTTACCCTTGAGAGCAGACCCACAATCCTCTCCCTTTCTGAGAGGGATGCGTGGCAGCCTCTTCCATCTCTCTGTCTCTTTAATCTTCCTTCCTTCCTTCCTCTCTCTATCTCTCTTACAAATATTTCTGATCATTTCACGTCTCTCCTGCACACACTCTCGCTCTTGTACTCACGTGGAGAGAAAGCTTTGAGTGTATGTGGTTAACTGGCCAGAGGAGACTGGCATGCCAGCGTGGAGCATAATCGCTGCCTCTTGACTGCCCTGTGAGTGTGTGTGTGTGTGTTTATTTTTGTGTGTGGATGTGTGGAGGCTCTGCTACTCTCATGTTCATCTGCCAACACAGCCTCTGTTGCTAGCAACATGTTTCGACGAACGAAAAGGTAAACGGCAACAATCTTTCTCCTTGCAGTCTTTTTGACTAGTGTGGTGCCCTGCTGTTGTTGGTGTGTGTTGATTCTTCAAAAAGAAGGTTGTTGTGTTTTCCGTTGTCCCGTCCAGCTCTCATGCTGTCTCACAGTTGTCTGCCTGTCTCCATTTAGCTCCAGCAATATGGTGTGTGTGTGTGTGTGTGTGTGTGTTTGATGTATTTAAACGCATGTGTGTATATAGGTAATGCAATTTTGTGTATACACTCTTGTTTTAAAATCTAATGTGAAGTCTGTGCTTTAGGGCTTTTCAAGTACATTGAGGTTTGAAGATGTGTGTGTGTGTGTGTGTGCTCTCACTGATCAGAGCCCTTTACTGTGGTAATGCACATGTGCACAATGATTGTGTCTGCAATAGATAATGGCTGGTGATGGCTCACCCTTTCACACACCCACAAGCACACGCATCCTCTGGAAGGTATGTGTGTGCTTGGCCAGTGGCCTGTGTGCCAGAGATAGCATTGTGTTATTGTCAGTGTCTAGGGAGTCCTTGTGTAGCGGAGAGCCAACAGTGGGCAGTGCTGGAGTGCTGTCTGCTTAGTACAGACAGTGGGCAGTGCTCTTTTTCTTCCTTCTTCACCTCTTTCTCTATCTTCCACTTTCTCTTTCACATTTATTTCCTGTTCTTAACATCACCTGTCATCTGTTCTTCACGTTTTCCTAATGTCTAAACTGTGCAGACTCCTTCAGTCCCTTTTGCGGTGCTTCAATGTAGCTGATTTCATCTTATCTGATCACACAGAGGATTAGTCTGAGTCTTAAAGTGAGTATGTGTGTGAATGTGTGTGATGTGGCCTTGGAAGACATCTCTCTATGTAATGCAATATTGTTAAACAGCACCATAAACCACATCCTCCGAAGTGACCATACAGTTGACTCAACACCTCTCTGAAACAGAAGATCTTCATGAAGGCACAATTTTTTTGCAAGACTGTTTTGTTAGACTTTGTTAGATTAGTTTTAGCAAGGTCTACCTAATGCGTATTACTGTTGTGGCAAATACTGTTGCTAGACAACATGTGTCACATTAATGAAATGTAACAGGAAATTACTCAAACTAAGGTATTAAGAATTATTATCTTTTGGTGTCGGTGGTGAAACTCAGGTCAGCAGTAGCAAAAAGGTTAAACATTTTCTCAGCCCTAGTTCTGATTTATGCACATCATCAGATAATTTGTCCCAGACATTTCCTTCATTATGCTTTTTAATTATCTTGCTTTCTGTCTCTCTCCTTCTGCTGCTCTGCATTGTGTCTGTGTGCATCACTTCATTTGTGCATGTTGTGTTTCCTTGGCTGGCTGTGGTAATTAAGAGAGATAATACTGTGTGCCCACTTCCAAACAGATTGAGCTAAATGAAGACATTAGAAACAAGTGAGTGAGAGGGAGAACGTGAGGCACGAGACAGAGGAAAAGCCTCAGAGCTACGGGAAGAAGGAGAGAGTATGCTGGAATATAAGGCAGAGATACGACCTCAGGCTCTGCCTTTCATATATTTTCTATATTTAAGAGTAGCCCATTTATGTTAATTTAGCCAATAACGATACAATCTGATCCTCTCTAGTCTTCCTTCCCTATCACTTATTCTTTTCACTTGAAGGTAAAGTCCTTTGGTGCAGTTGCTTTTGACTTGTGAGATCATGAAAAGGAGAGAGAGAAAAAGGATATAGAGGTTTAATAGACTGAAGCTGGATGAAAACAAAGTATTGTACCACTCATACTTATTCTTACAACATACATTTTGGCCATTGCATATAATCCCACTCATGAACAACAAACAGGTTCATCTCATCCCACTCACACGCTAACACTGTTTGCTATCTGATGTATTTACTCTATATGCTCTCCGTCTTTGACTCACAGTGTAACAGATTGCATTTCTTTGCTAATATCAATCATAATAACTCTACATAGAAACATTTCCCACATTGCAGTACTGTAGTTTCATTTTGTTTGGTTCTACCATCTGTTGAGGCTGCAGTCATCATTGAGACAGGGTTATTTTAAGATTCAGCACAGCATACATTATGATGATGCACCTAATAGCTCATAAGCACATACTACAAGTATCTACTTTGGCATCTGCAAATCAACCATAGTTGCAATGAAGCACATACTCACTGGGGTTTTGGCTTTTAGAGGTTACAAAATTAAAGAACTTTCGGTGATATTTTATGTGCACATATTTGTTCATATGTCAGGTTAAAAACAGGAACTTACTATCTGGCAGCACCAGATGCATAAAGCATGGATGTTGCCGGTCTAGTAGAGTGCTATATCTGAATTTCAATGCATGACTGTTTTTTTTAATGAAGGAGCTATACAGTGAAAGATACTATGTAAAATGGGAAAAAAAGGAAACCTAATTTCCATGCTCTACTCCTGTTGTTTGTACCATGACAGCACCATCTGTTACTGGCTAGTGTTCAGGCCGGCCTTAACCAAAACACACATGCTGTTTGTGCTTTATCTTTGATATCGCAATGACTAGATAACACAACATTTCGTAAACAGCCGTGAGTTGGAAGACAACCTTTTAACATGAACTGCATGTGAATGCAATTCAGTCTCCTAAAGTAACCTTGTCATTTTCCAGATAATACATCTGCCAAGAGGCTATGTTTACGCTCTCCATTGATATTTAAGTAGTGATCATCAAGTATTTTAATTATTAGGATTCATTTACACACACGTTCAAACTATTTGTATGATGGGATGATGTTACACAGTGTATCCTTGCCTTTATTGCTAATGTGAGTAGAACGTTTTGAATATTGATACCTAACACAAAACATCATACAAAAGTGTAATTAGAGTGGAGCACTGAGCTCATTTTGCTCCTGCACATAGTTTTTATACTTGAGCATTAAAGGTAATTATTTTAAACAGTAGTTGAAGTATCTTTGAATGAATGTAGCTTCTAAACTGACTCTCAGTTAACTGATCAAACCATATCAATGAAGAGGAAGAAGCATAGATGCAGTTGAAAAAGCTAGTTAATTGGCCTGTTTTTTTCAGTCAAAGTTTGAGTAATAGCTCCTATTTGTCTTTCTGATTGTGAATGTGAATTTGTTCCGGTCAAGAGAAAACATTTGCACATTGTAATCCCTCTAATACTTGCAAAGATATTTATTAAAACCACACTATATATTTTCTTTTTGCATAGATTATTATACATTTAGTATGTTAAAGTACTTTTTGTTTTTTAAACCCAATTTTGTGTTTGACTCCCAGGTGATATCACACAGCATGTAGTTTAAGAGTCAGCATATGCTGGACAGTAGAGCTGTGATGATAAGTTCAATGAGCAGCAATGTAAATACTGTAAGTGATGAATAATTTCAGTATTTTTTTAGCAGAAACGCCTAAAATCTACTAGTTCTAGTTTCTTAACCCTCGTGGCTCTTCTTCTATGACAATAAAATAAATATATTTGGATATATTTCTTCTGGATAAGAGACTGGTGGGAACTAAAGTAATGATGATATTAAATACATGCTTTTTTATCGTCTAATGTTGTGCAAAATGCAACACATAAACTCTGACCTTTTGTCCAGGGTGGCCCCATTGTGTTAAATCATCATATATATTGTGTAGATTCTTAACTGGATGTAGATCATCAGGAACTTGAAAATATGCACACCACAAACAAAATTATCATCTGGTCACAAACAGTCAAACGCTGTTGATCCACAGTTGAACCATTTAGCTGATCCTTGAAGCTTGTTTAAAACCATTAGTGTCATAATTTAAAGTCTAGTAGTATCACACCAAACGTTGCATTGAGTAAAGTGTCCTACTGCTGTCTCCATTCAAGCTCTCTTCTAAGAGATAAGAGCTGTGGCTTTACTTGGTTGTGAATCCATATGCATAAAACATTAACATATTAGATCATTTTTAATGTCTATTTGACATGCTGCGAGACTCTCCACTCATGCAAATGAGCACTGCTTACCAAAAGGAGTGTTTTATTATTTGAGGGAATGGCTACAGATCACTTGTTGTGAAGAAGGTTGCATCTGGAACAAAGGGAAACGGCATGACGGTGGCGAAATCAAAGCACTACTCAGGTCTTCACATGCAGTTAATGCAGAGAGCTGACATAGCAACAACCACAGACAGGCACATACTAGAAACTATTGCAGACAAACAGGAAACCTGCAGACCGGAGGCTGATAGTGAGACAAGCAGAAAGATCCAGATAGGTCTTTGTACCGCCACAACTTCCTGCTGCATCACTCTGCCTGAGGATTCACTTTCACACATTGAGAGGACAACTGACAACACCTTTGTCTGGCGTGAAGTGATGCGACTAAAACAGACGTCTGAATGTTTATTGTGTCCCTTTGAGTTTCTATTTGTGCGCTGTGCCCTGACTGTGGGGGGAATTTTTGGATACCCTTGAATGTTATTAAACCAAAGTATATGCAGGCCTGTACATAAAGCCTGTACAAAAATAAATAATATGTGTTAAAAAAAAATCAAATCGAGGTCCAATTTCTAAGCATTTGATTGAACAGACTTGTGTCATAATGTGACCGACTGAAGTGTTGAACGTAAGTCACTCGATAAGGGAGAAGATCAAAACCCCTGTCTCATTTCAAAGATTGTCTCATGGCGTTATGATGAAACCAAAGCCAAGTATCGCTAACTGATGAAGTCTGTGATTAGTGGTACAGAAAAAAAAGCTAGAGGACAGCATGTTTTAAAGAAAAATATGAACATAATGCTTATTCACGTTCTTGCTGGGAGTTATGTGAGAAGATTGTTATCACTATCATCTATCTATCACTATCATTATGTCTCTGTCCGTCCGTCAAGTATGAAATTAATGCTAGCACACAATTAGCTTAGCATAAACACTGGAGCAGATGCAAGCTTCCAAAAAATCTACCTACCTCTAAGGCTCTATGTATCACATTAATTTAATCTTCACAATAACAAAATCAAGACTCCATCAAGTCATTGGGCCCTGCTAGTGTTTGTCTAGAAATATTTAGTTCACACAGCCCCACATAAAATCACAAGTTGTCCTTTACCCGTTTCTGTTTGTGTGCATATTACAACAGAAAAATACAATGTGTTGTGTGTCTGTAATGTGCTGTTATGGCACATTTCTTTTTACTTTTAAAGGAGCAGGGGTTAGGTGTTTACCCAGAGCCGGCCCAAGCCTTCAGGGGGCCCTAAGCGAAATATGATTAGGGGGCCCCTCTCCAATGTTAGCGCTGCTGAAACTATAGATCTTTGTTAAATATCATTCACACACCCAGTGTTTTCCGCTAGTGCCTCCACTGTGCGGCTGTGCGAAAATATTAGACAGCCGAGATTCAGACCCTCCTAGGGGGGTCCGGGGGTATGCCCCCCCGGGAGATTTTTTTAACCTTTTTAAAGTGAAATGCATGAATCTGGTGCACTTTGAGAGGAAAATTAAGAGGCTAAATCTGAGAAATTTTGTTTGAACAAATAATTTGGAGACACTGGGTCAGATGAATTAGAAGCTATTGAAGAAGGACACATGGATTTTCCATAAAAATATTAATATAAAATAAAATATTATGGGTTGGGCTTGGAGCTCTTTTTCTTTTACGGGACATATTTCTCTGTAATATAGTGAATGCATTTAAATGCAGTGTGAGGAACGAAGCAGAAGAACTCTGTTGTCCAGCTACTGTATCTTTTTTTCCACAGACAAGGCTGATATAGGCTATAGACTATACACAGTGCATGGGCAACTGAGGGCAGCCCCATTTCCAATTGTTTTTAAATAAACTCAATACACACTGTGCATAGATGTGAACGTGACATGATCAGATAATTTCGGATTTCCTCCCAGATGAACTGATTACATTTTTAGGCTATTAATTATCTAGACCAAAACATTTTATTCCTTTTTTTGTATGACAACTCACATTTGCATAGTATGATGTTAATATCAAACACACAAACTAAAAAAAAAAAAAAAAAAAAAAAAAAAAATCTTTTTTTTTTTTTAGGGGGCCCCCCAGGCAGTCGGGGGCCCTAAGCGGCCGCTTAGTTCGCTTATGCCTCGGGCCGGCTCTGTGTTTACCCTTGCTTTCAGTTTTTAAAGAGCACCTATATGCTTTTTCATCCTTTCTGACCTATACATGCTGTTATAATGTTATACAGTCATGTTAAATGATACCAAGTGTCAGATAATGACGTACATGTACAGGTCCTTCTCATATAATTAGCATATTGTGATAAAGTTCAATATTTTCTGTAATGTACTGATAAACATTAGACTTTCATATATTTTAGATTCATTACACACAACTGAAGTAGTTCAAGCCTTTTATTGTTTTAATATTGATGATTTTGGCAAAAAAGTAAAGAAAAAACTAAAATCCCTATCTCAAAAAATTTGCATATTTCATCCGACCAATAAAAGAAAAGTGTTTTTAATACAAAAAAGTCAACCTTCAAATAATTATGTTCAGTTATGCACTCAATACTTGGTCGGGAATCCTTTCGCAGAAATGACTGCTTCAATGCGGCGTGGCATGGAGGCAATCAACCTGTGGCACTGCTGAGGTGTTATGGAGGCCCAGGATGCTTCGATAGCGGCCTTAAGCTCATCCACAGTGTTGAGTCTGGTGTCTCTCAACTTCCTCTTCACAATATCCCACAGATTCTCTATGGGGTTCAGGTCAGGAGAGTTGGCAGGCCAATTGAGCACAGTAATATCATGGTCAGTAAACCATTTACCAGTGGTTTTGGCACTGTGAGCAGGTGCCAGGTCTTGTTGAAAAATGAAATCTTCATCTCCATAAAGCTTTTCAGCAGATGGAAGCATGAAGTGCTCCAAAATCTCCTGATAGTTAGCTGCATTGACCCTGCCTTCGTTAAAACACAGTGGACCAACACCAGCAGCTGACATGGCACCCCAGACCATCACTGACTGTGGGTACTTGACACTGGACTTCAGGCATTTTGGCATTTCCTTCTCCCCAGTCTTCCTCCTGACTCTGGCACCTTGATTTCCGAATGACATGCAAAATTTGCTTTCATCCGAAAAAGTACTTTGGACCACTGAGCAACAGTCCAGTGCTGCTTCTCTGTAGCCCAGGTCAGGCGCTTCTGCCGCTGTTTCTGGTTCAAAAGTGGCTTGACCTGGGGAATGCGGCACCTGTAGCCAATTTCCTGCACACGCCTGTGCACGGTGGCTCTGGATGTTTCTACTCCAGACTCAGTCCACTGCTTCCGCAGGTCCCCCAAGGTCTGGAATCGGCCCTTCTCCACAATCCTCCTCAGGGTCCGGTCACCTCTTCTGGTTGTGCAGCGTTTTCTGCCACACTTTTTCCTTCCCAAAGACTCCCCACTGAGGTCCCTTGATACAGCACTATGGGAACAGCCTATTCGCTCAGAAATTTATTTCTGTGTCTTACCCTCTTGCTTGAGGGTGTCAATGATGGCCTTCTGGATAGCAGTCAGGTCGGCAGTCTTACCCATGATTGCGGTTTTGAGTAATGAACCAGGCTGGGAGCTTTTAAAAGCCTCAGGAATCTTTTGCAGGTGTTTAGAGTTAATTAGTTGATTCAGATGATTAGGTTAAGAGCTCGTTTAGAGTACCTTTTCATGATATCAGGGCTGCCAAGTTTCACCAAAAGTTTGGAGTGAGATTTTTTGGCCGAGGGACCCAAAACCGTGTCCTCTTTCCCACCCAATCATTTTTGCTAGTGTCCTGCAAGTTTACATATTGTTCATAATAAATCAGAAATAAAAGACAATTGGAAAATGTGATAAAACATCAAAAATCTTATTAAAATAAACAAATTCATGAATTGCAAAGTCGTAGGACAGGTTTTAATTAAACATTGGGTGTGGACATATTGTAAGTGGGGGTTGGGGTTCCCCCCCAGAAAATTTTGAGCATTAAACACTTAATTTCCTGCATTCTGGTGAATTTTTATGAAGCAATGTGTGCCTTTTCTGCATGCATTTTTATGTAAAGTAAAAGAGAACATTCACGGTTTCGCTGACACAAATTTAATTGAATAGCCTACAATGCATGTGTAGTGCTTTCAAATATCTCCTGTTGCCTATTGTTAAAACATTTGGTTAAACTGTAATAAAGGTAATTATTCTATATGTATTCAACATTGTATGGGTTATCCAATTATCCAATTTCAATTCACCATTATTATATTAAATCTATGACACTTGATGTCTTCTGAGAACATATTTTTCCCACAGTAACCTCTAAGTTTAGTTACTCAATACATTAATTCAATTAATGTTGACAACATTTTAGAACAAAAATGTGTTGGTGTGTCAACCAGCCCAATAACATAATGCAAAACAAGCTTGAATATATCAAGTGAAGTGACTGATTTGAATTAAGGTGTTCTTACCTCTTTGTTCATTTAATACCGGCGTCTTTGTTGTCATTAATTTTCCATATAATTTGAACAAAGGGCGGGACTGGGACGGGAGGCGGCGGGCTTTTATTAGTTTTGTAGTGTAACGCAGGGGGGCGTGGCCGTGGTGGTTTGCCAAGTGGCTGCTGCGGCTACGGGCTGCACACGGCCATGGACCTATAAAGAAACCGCGAGTGCAGAAAGCATGGCAGAAAGAGGATGTCACGGGACTCAGTCCGTTTAGCTTTTCAAAATAAGACTTTCAAAGTAAAAGTACAAAAAAAATAAAAATAAAAAATGAAGGGGGGTAATTTCTCTGCGTGAGAAATTGGAGGTGTGGCGTGTGAGCGTGTGAACTGGTTGATATGCGTGTGTCTCACGGCCAAAGCGTGAGACTTGGCCGCTCTGTGATATGCTAATTTTTTTAGATAGGAATTTGGGGTTTTCATGAGCTGTATGCCAAAATCATCAGTATTAAAACAACAAAAGACCTGAAATATTTCAGTTGGTGTGCAATGAATCTAAACTATATGAAAGTTCAATTATTATCATTACATTATGGAAAATAATCAACTTTATCACAATATGCTAATTATATGAGAAGGACCTGTATTTTAGACAAATTCCCTGCTTACTGTCTGGGATGGCTGCACCCTATTGTCTAGTTTCCTGGATTGTGTGACGTAGAACAAAGCGGATTTTCCATGTATGGTCATGCTGCTACACGCTCAGACATGTCCCTGTCCCCCCTCCCCGCCTTTCCAAATCTGCCTGTGCTCACACTGCAGTCCGCTCGGTGTAACATCAAACTAGGATGCAGTTACCTGGTCTGCTTTGATTGTCCAGGTTCAAACAGAGTGCAGAGGGAGAGAGCGTTTTTGCAGAGAGGCTAAACTGCAGTACCAGGTTAGACTGAAAAATAGCATAATAGGTTCTCTTTAAGCTGTGCTAGGCTAATTAGCTCCTGGACCCAGCTTTGTACTCATCTAACTCTCAGCAGGAAAATTAATAGGCGTATTCTGTAAAAATGTTGAACTTTGCCTTTATATCCCTGGCAAAATTCGTCCAGCAGCCGAGGTGTGAGATGCATTACAAGTGTGGCTTGGCTCCTTTATTAGTGGATTTACAGAACAGCTTCAACCCTGATAGACTACAGTGACAACTTTTGTTGTGATCACTTAGCCAGCCTGCTATAACATCAGCCACCCTGGTGAGGATGCCTACTCTCATTAGGAAGTAGTTCAGCCAGAAACATAGTCCGACTGTTAGTCAGCATGTATTTCATCCACACAGTTGGTCAGCCATTTACTACACTCAGGAGTTACAACAATACACCCTACCACTTGTTCTTACCTATTTATTAAGCTATCCTATTTTAAACTGAGAATTTCCCCTAGTCACAGCGTGAATTCCAAAAAAAAAAGTTAAATACTGTTTTTCTATCATACTGATGACTAGGTGAGTCAATCAGTATTTCAGTTTGTTTCTTCTTCCATGGCATCCTTTTCTCTGCCTTTCTCTTTTCATCCTCATTGTTTGACTTGATTATTCTCCCTTTTTTGCCGACTTTGTTTTCCTTTGCCCCCGTCCTTTCTCAGCTTCTCCTTTCATGGGGAATAACAGCCAAAGCCTCTATGTATGTCTCTCTGTATTACATTGCATAGCAACAAGAAAGCTATGTGATTTACCCCTGCAGTAACCCCTAACACCGTGAGGGTCATGTATGTTCTCCACATTTCATTATGTCGTCTCCCATCCTCATCCCTTTTTCTTTTACATCACCTGTTTGATTTCATCTGGTGCCTTTCCGCAACAATTAATCATCCCATCAATCTCCTTTTCAATGCCTCATGCCTGATCGGTATGCCCACATGGCTTGATTTGGCCACTTTCCAGAGATGGGATCCATCTAGATCCTGGTGGTTGTTTTGGGATACTGGCAGTTAGAAGAGCGAATGCAATGCTTAATAGGATGCACTAACAGGAACCAGACTGGTTGTCCAGAAAGCCTTTAAAAGGGTTTGCATTTTATCCCACCCACTTCCATCCCATTTCCCTCAGTTGTAAACATGCACTCACCTTTAAGAGGTCACGAAGAGGAGACAGCCGGAGAGAAAGTGAGGCTGATGGAGAGAGAGAGAGAGGGAGAGGGAGAGGGAGAGGGAGATGTTACCTGAAAGTGAGACCGGACAGATCGATGGCATAACCATCAGTAAGGTCTGGTGTCCTCTGTGCCCTGTGAGTCAGCACTTAGAGCAGAAGATGACACTGCTGACTGACAGACAACACACACACACACACACACATACCCACACACACAAACACAAACACAGAGTTAATAATCTGCTATAGGTAAAACACATTAAGCATGCACAGGCGCTCCCTCACACCTGTCACAGGCTCACACTTGCATGCAAATGGATAATCAGTTCTGATCTAACAGCACACACACACACACACACACACACACACACACACACACACACACACACACACACACACACACACAGAAACACGCATCCTGTTACCTCAATAACATCCTACACCGCAAAGTTAAATGTCCTCTCACGATATACTCCCTGGACGTCAGTGTCTGCTCTTCATTCTTAATCATCTCACTCCTCTAATTTATATTGCATCATATGGAGCTGATCTGTTTAAATTTGCCAATGACTGCTGCAGTTTTCTTGTCAGTTATCTTCTGTTAAAATCTGGCCATGATATAAATCCATCAGAGGCCTTTTTTGTTTGTGGAAAGCGAAGAGAGGACAGCAACCACGTGAGAAATCATTTAGGAAGTAATTACCAAGGGGAATACAAATGTAATGAAATGCATTACTGTCATTTATAACTGCTATTCATAAATGGGTGTAAAGATAATTGAAGATTTGGATATTGGAAACGTGGTGAGAGAGAGAGAGAGGGGTATGACATACAACACAAGGCCTGAGGTTGGAAACAAACAACATTTAAAATCTTATATTAAGCTACAATGCTGTGCATAATCACAGCCTCACAGCGCTGCTAGCATGTAGTCATGTTAAAGACTGTTATCTATCTTGCGTTTTTGATTCACTTCCCGTTTTCTGGGAATGTTTCCTACCCATCTGTGAACACCAGCTAACACAGGTTTATTTGGACAATCTGTCACTGAGGCCACTAATTAGTGTAATTGAGATGATTTGTTCTCTTGTGATTTCGAAAAGATAATTTATTTGTTACAACCTGGGTGTTATTTTTTTTTCTCACAGCATTGTTGTCCATTTTACTTATGTAGTCTATTGCTGAGCTCTTGGTACATGGTGAAGATATCAGACAAACATACAGAGTGTAAACAAACCTTCCAGGTTAGCCAAATGTATTTGGAGTAAGAAAACAAAGGTGCACATTAAAATAATGACTGACCTATGTTAACTTTGACCTAACTTACTCGCTGCACACGTGATATTTCTGTGCAATGCAGACTTATCATCAATATTTAATATCTGCTCTCCTTCAGTTTGATCTCCAGATGAAGTGGCTTCGAATTTTTTTATAAACTGTTGGCTTGTTTACAACTTTTCTGATTCCCATCAATTAGCTTGCTATTAATGCAACATCTGAATTGTAATTAACCAACCTTAACCTTCTTTTATTATAGACCGTTCCACTGTTCCATATCCACAGTTTCATACTATAGAACTGAGAGAGCATCGACTTGTTTGTACAATTATCATTGCTGTAATGAGTGTGCACAGTTTGGGACAGTTTTTGTTCTGTGTTAGGAGATCAACACCCCTGCGTATATCTTTTCCATGAGTGTGTGCATATTCTCGGGCGTGTGTGTGTGACAGACTAATGGCCGTGTGCCAGCCGAGGGCCTGCAGGGGGATAATTGCTCGTCAAAGCTTCCACACGAGTCATTACCACCGATTTAACCTTTGACCCATCACACAGGGGGCTGACCAAAGCGTTGTAACCAATGACGGCTTTGGGTTTCATTATTGGTTGCAGGGAGACACTGAGAGGGGTTGTTGGCTGTCACATCTGTCGATGTGTTTGTTGTTTTAGCTCTTTCTCTTTTGGTTACCTTTGACATTGTCCTTTCAAATTAACCACTACAAATTGCTGTGTATACTACTATTACATTAAGCTGACATTTTTATGCAAAGCAACTTACTATGAGTGTATTCAACCATGTGGGTACAACCCAAACATGTCAGGTACATCAACTTCGTCACATAAGCAGAACTGACCCATGTGCTGCATTTAGAAAGAATAGAGTGAGAGAAAGAGAGTTTTTTTCTCTATTTTCATGGTCCAAGGTGCGGTCTGGACAGATGAGCATTTAGTCGATGAGTAGATGGAAAGAGATTGTGCTTTCCTGTTATCAATGGGGAGCTCGCTCCAGCATTGTGGAGCCAGGACAGCAGACAGTTGTGATACCCAAAAACAAAATGTGTTTTCACAATAATCAAAAATCCCATTTAAATTCATTTTAGGTGCCCAGTGTTTTTATGGTCATTACTGTTATTGCCGCCAGGATCATAGTGAGCAGGCTGGGTTGGGATGGATGAGAGCTCAAAGAACAGGACTTTATCGCATTACAAACAGAACAAACATTGACCTGATGACACCATCACACATACACACACTTTGTTTCTATTTCTCTCACATGATTAAAGTTGTTGCTCACTGGCAGCTTTTTCTCATCAACTCTGGTGTCCGTCAACAGTAGCCCACACAATAGCAGCATGCACGGCTGACCCCAATGAATCATACTCTGTCTGAGTGACAGCACCACGCGCCTCGACCACTACTCCTCTGTCACACACAGATTGAGCCTGCATGATGGATTACACAATGGATTATGATGGATTATAAAACTGGCACTCACATGAAAATTAACAAACAGTCCTCAGCTCCGCCGTATCAACAGACACTGACTCACAGTGTTGTGTTTTGATGCAGGGTGAGATCATAGTTTTTGGGGATTGTATGGGCTTTAGATCAGAGCTGATTCAGTCTGATGCGTGGCCTCCTTATTTTAATTGTTGAACACAAGTTGTATCTATCTCACTGTGTGCTGCAGTGGAAGAAGAGGAGATGTCACTGTTTGCTCATTTTGAGTGTGACTCTAAATGTGTTGCTATAGTAACACTATGCATTCCACCTTCACGTCATCTCCTTCTTCTCCGGTTTGAACCACTGTTCTCTTCTTGGTCAATTCATTGTGGGTCAAGATAAGTTTTTGTTGAGGGTTCTGAATGGGTCTGACTATTTGAAAGGAAAGGTGTGAAGCTATTCAAAATTCATTTATGCGCAAGCGAATGACTGAATGAATCCAAATATCATCAGCTGTGTGAAAACAGAGCAGGTTGTGGGTGATGTAATGCAGTGATTGTTTGGCTGTAAATGGAGTGTGTGCTTGTGTTTGACCACAGAAAACAAGAGAAAGCTCAAAGATTTATGATTCAAAGTGGGTAATGTGCAGCATACTAACTGTTTCTAACCAGACTGAGGCAGGATGAGCCCGGGCTGCAAGACCATAACCGTGACAGAGTGATTTAAACGCGCACACACACACTTTGTCCTCTACTACCAACACATTCCCCCCTTTCTTATCCTCTTATCTTTCCCAGTCTAGTGAATCTACAGCATGTTCGTCATAATTCCTTGCAGCCACCTATGGCTCCTGTTCCTGACACATTTAGTGAAGGCCTCCGCTGTGACTGCTAATTATGTGGTCATGATTTCAGGCCAGGACAGGAAACAAGACAGGACCAGACAGGCTAATATGAACGTTTCCTTTAATAGGTTGGCCTGCCTTTCTGATGGTAGTATGGAGAGAGACTGTTGAAACATTTCGAGAAATTTGGACACACGTTTGGCAGTTGCTATCATCACTTTTTATATGCACAAATGAACTTTCTGTACATTGTTTTTTTCATTGCTCAAAATGTTTAATATACTGTAGTGACATTTTCGTTCAGTGTTTATAACAGTGTTGAAATGTCCACAGTTGGATGTTTCTTCCCTCCTCTCCACACTGCTGCTCCTACCGTATGTCGTCCTCATAGCTCTTGCAAGAACTCAAGCAGCAGGACTCTAATGTGACCTTTTCTGGGAATAAATATGTGGTGTGCAGCTGCAGTACGGAAGAAAGAACAGGACTCAACCTTTTTCTTTTTCTACAGTAGAATTGCTGTGGGCAAGAAGTCCTTTTGTAGCATTCGTTTAAGATAACAATGTTATAAAACATAGTGGCTGCAAGATACCTCTGGCTTTGTGGGAATATTAGATTGCTTTGCCCTAGTGCCTGCTCATTCTGTTACTGTCTTTTATAGTTTAATCGACTCTATAAACCTAAAAAAGTGGACGTGGGAGGGGGAGAACAGATTTTCATGACGTCCCAATTTTCAATTATCATCTGTCGGGGAGTTTATTTGAGGAAAAGGGAGAAAGCAGAACAAAATATAGCAGGCTAGAGAGGGTAAAATGAAATAAGTGAAGGAGAAACGGATGACTGAGTAATTTTCATAAGATGTCGAACAGGTTTGGGGTCAGACTGAAAATAATAAGCAGTAAGAAAAATTCACAGTAAGAAATCAGGTGACATTAAATCCCTGTTCCTTAAATGTGTGGTTTGAAAAATTAGACACTTCCCCTACAAGTGAATTACTGCCCTCTGAAGATTTGCAGTGGCACTGCTGTGGACGGGATGAATCATGAATCAAAGGTTAAGATTATGTTCAAGTGAAGCTTGGCTAGGGAATGCTCAATTGATTCAGCTTTTGATTGAGGAAAAGCCTAAACAAAAATGTAGATGGGAGAAAATACATGTTAAGGAGCAGGTGAAAGGAAAGATGATTGCAGCATTACAGCATGTTTTCACCTGTGGTCGAAGAAAAGAGTAAAGAAATCAGAGGAATATATAGGCCTACTGTTTGCACTTCCTGTCGCCACTTTTTTTTTTGGATTTCTTTTCCTTCTCTCCCCCCTAACACACCCCCTTTCTCCTCTGTTCTCATCTTCTGAGTGCGTTGAACCACTTCCAGCCCTCCATCCAAAGCTAATGCATTTCCCCTAAATATTTCAATACGATCCTCTGTTCTGCAAGGTTGAGTACAAGCTCTCTCTCAGCTGGTGCCCGCAGAGGCGCAATGCCACCAATAAAATCCTGCCAGGGGTTTGATGTCTGAGTCTTTTTAAAACAACTGCTGAAGGCTTGCATCAAGGAGAAGGAGAGATACTGTGATGGACATAGGGAGGATGTGGGAGGTTTACTAGATGGGGATTTTTGGATTATTGATGGAGGAAGATACATCAAATATCCAATGTGATGTGTGTGTGACCATGTTTTTTTTAATTTTTACGTCTGATTCTTCTGAGATTCGCTGCATTTTCCTGCTCGGATGTAAAGCAGCGTGCTGGCTGACGCAACATGCAGCAAACTTGTATTGTTTGTCAGATGTGGTTACGCTCTGCAAAATCTGGTCTGACAGGCGCTCCAGTGAAGCAAGCAGACAAGCACAAACGGCCTCTCTGAGCGAACCCAATCCAAACGTGAAAATAACACCTGAAAAATCCACTTTCCACTTTCCACAAGCTGTTATGTAAGACTCTCACCCCTTGTGCATCTATCCCCGTAAGTTCTCCATTGTGACATTGTTCAAAGAGGACTCCAGTAGTGGCAGCAGGTTCAATCATTTCAGTTCTTCATTCTTCCTCTCCCTCCATCCCTCCATCATTCCTGACATTATGGCAGCAGCTGTCGCGGTGCTGGACCTAGAGGAAATTAAAAATCTTTGTTGTTTTGTTGCTCTCCCCTGTAGGTGGGTGGATGTCAATAAAGTCCTGCATTATGTGAATCATACGGTTTCACTCAGGATAAAAAGCATACACACATAAACCCACACATTCTGCGCTACAGGCTAAATATTCTCCACTCAGGGTGACATGTCAACACACGGACTTAGAGCCAAACACAGAGATAAGTATATTCGTCAACTTCAGGGTCACACAGTTGTGTGTGTGTGTGTGTTAGCTCTCACCTGTCTGGAATCGATGAAGCCTTAAATATTGCAAAGACAAATATTGACATGCTCTTTTTTCTCATATATGTTCTAGCTGCAGAACCAGTAACCGGAAAAGCCTCATCCTGACCAGTACATCCCCAACCCTGCCACGGCCACACTCTCCACTGCCGGGACACATAGGTCAGTTTATAAAATGCTATGCTTTAACTCTTATTTCGGATAATGAAACAACAGGAGAGAACATGGAAGAAACCTCTGTAACTTCAATTATGTTTAATCAGATAATAAACAAACATCTACTTTGAAATTATTTTTATACAACGTGTTTGAAACATATCAAAACTGAAAAACAATAAAAAAACAAGTAAATATGCTGCAACGGATCTGATCTTGCAGTTGTCATAGTAACACACTATGCTTTCCTTTCACTTTCTTTACTGTCACACCAAGCAATGGAGAGAGTTATCCCTGTAAAACGAGCTCCTACAAATTCTGACTGACATTAGCCCTTAGCACAGTCGGAGACAACCGAACCTAATGCGCCATAAAACAGAAAATCTCTGTGGAGAGATAGCCTGGCTCCGCCCGCCTACCTACTTCAGCTCAATTTTCATTTCACTTCAGTAGTCAGTCTTGTGTTCATGGGGTCCTTCTCCAGCCAGACTTTTGGCTGTCCAATCAGCGAACAGAGCGAGTGGCTGAAAACGATGATGTCGAAGTCGCGCTCCAGTTTCATTTGAATGCTGCGTTCCCTTATACTCGGAACTCGAAAATTTCCGACTTGGTAGTTCTGAATTCCGACCTGTCTGTGTTCCAGTGCATCTGCTCGGGAAAGGCTTCAACCTTTCTCATCCAAATAACTAAACGTTAGGCTCAAGCAAGTTACCGTTGCCAGGTACCGGTAGATCCATAGACTACAATATGTAGTGAAGTCGGAAATTTCCGAGTTCCCTGTACAACTGGAACACACCGTCAGAAGCCGGCTCATGACATACGTCACGACCAAACGATATGCGATTGGTTGGCTAATCCAGAATGGCACTGAGCAGATCCAATAGTTTTAAACTTCAACAGACACCCGCCTCCAAGTGAGTGAACGTTTGCCAATTACAGCAGTTCCAGACCTTCTGTACAAATGAAATGAAGTACGATGGTCTGGTTGGACCAGGCTAGTGGAGAGACGCTGTGCTGTAAAAATTTCATAATTGTCAATCTTTAAAGGTTGGAAAGAACACGATTTTCATCTTGCATCAAATAGCACTTTAAGTTAATATTTGATTATTAAATTCTGCAGTACTGGGTCAAGGATGTATAACCTGTGAATTAACCCACAGTCTGTGTTCTTTTGTGTCCTGTCCCTATGTATTTTAACAGGAAGCAGCCCATTGGACAGCCCGCGTAACTTCTCACCAAGCGGACCTGCCCACTTTTCCTTCGCATCTTCTCGCAGGTTGGCATCTCCTGCTTTATTCACAATATAAGTCACACCTGCACCACAACAAGAATCGTGCGAACTAAAATTGTGTTTGCTATGTTTGCTGTCACAAATCTGTCACACGCACACACTCGGTGTCCCCCCTGAGTGTGTGCATGTGGCAGAAGCGTGACAGCAGGCTCAGATGTCAGAGACGGGGTGCCAGCATTTTGTCCAAACGTGTACCCTTCATCGCTCACTGAGAGTGTCAGACTCCGGGATGGCTGGAGCATGCCAAAGGGAAGAGAGGAATTAAGGGAGCAAAAGTGTAATTGGATAGATTGAAAGGAAGTGAAGGTGGTGGAATAGCTTCAGTATATTTGTTGATTGTGTGGTTTGGACGGACTAAAATAGAAACTGTTTTTGGAGTTCTGGCTGAGAGAGAAAACAGTTTTTGGTTCTAACATATGTGCTCCCTCTTCCACTTTTATTTTTGTCCGTAGGGCTGATGGTCGTAGATGGTCCTTGGCGTCTCTGCCTTCGTCGGGATATGGCACCAATACACCCAGTTCAACTGTAAGTTCAAGAGCATGAATAAGGTTCCACGCTCACAGCTCCTGTGCAATTGTTTAATTTTAAATGAATTTATCAACACATTGATATCTTGTCTTTCTCATCTTTTTTTCTTGAGGACAAAAATTAATTACTATGTTTCAACTATGTTTCAACTTTTTCTCTCCTGATACCCATTCCAGTAGCTCAATCATCCTATACTGGTTTCCAGTTCGATACCATTTTACCAAAGATTAAATCTATGTACCTCACTCAACTAATTTTTCTTTTACGTAACATGAGGCCAATGACTAGCCTGGAACTGAAAATAGAGCCATCGAACCCAGTGTGACTTAATGAATGTAACTAATAACTGAAGCACTGAAGTAAAGTGTATTTAATGTGGATTGATCTAGTTCCACCCAATGCTCAATCCACTTGATTAAATCAGTGTTTGAGCCAAAAACAAATCTGCGTATTGTGGTACATCTCTAGTTATCATTTGACTGACATATTTATATTTATGTGTAGGCCTATTGGACAAAAATATCAGATCAGAGTTCACAGGGTAATCAACATGAACATAGAATCATTCAGAGGTCATTGCTTCTGAATGCCAGGCCAGCACATCCACCACCAGTGCTGGTGTAAAGCAATTTATCCTCCTGAGGTTAAAAGGCGCATATGGGTGCAGGTTATTTACCACTTTTTGCCAAGAAAGTTCTTCAACATCAATGGGTCGACATAAGGAGGCTGTGGCTTGGGTGGTAGAGCGATTTGGTCATTTCCAAAACACTCAACCCCAGAAATCAATGTGATGTAACACTCTCTGTGAGAGGTTAGCATTATGACTGGTTTTTACCACAGACTAACCTACAGTACAGTATAGTTATTTTCCTCCATCTATCAAGTATTGTTACTGCAGCAACTAATGCACCAGGCCTTTTAATCTCTCGAATGTAGGATAGAGCTGGTTTAGTATGTCCTTGTAACATGAAACTATCAAACAGGACACCACAGTGCAGCAGCAGTCTCCTGAAAGTTCCCTGAAGGAAAACGTGAAGCTTTGGGTGATTCTGCTTCCACAGAGAAATGCCTTCAAGTTTTTCCCTCTTCATAGCATGAAAATTCAGCACTTTCCCTCATTTCCATTTCATAGAGAAACAAATGAATGGTTATTGTAACTAAAAAGTTAAAGTGTGGAATTAGCATTTTCTTCTCCTAATAATATAGTTGCGCAAGTGATGGGATATACAAAGCAGTATGTTAAAGTTTTCAACCATTGCTAAATGGATGAAGTGGGTTTTTGTTTTCTTTGCATGAAATATGTATGTCACTCAAGGAATCTGTTTGCATATATTTTAATGCAAATCAGTGTCTGCTTCTCTGCTTATGTATTAAATATTCTGAAGTTGCATGTTCTATTTTTGTTTTGTTATGCCTCTAAAATGATTACACGCCACACTTGCAGCAAAATGCCACGCATACACGCACACGCCCCTGTGACTCAGTAATTGCTGCTGCAAGTCTCCGATGATTATTGCGACACCTTTTAGTGTTGAAGAACATGCATAACATGTAAAGCAGAGCTAAAAATAAAAATCAGTTGCTAAGACATTATCAACGTGATTTATCTGCACTAATGACTTTGCCTTTCTGGGGAAAAAAGTGGAAAAGATAATGGAAATTAAAACTAACCAATCTGTATATTTCTGCCTGTTCCAGTAACTATTCTTGCATCCATCATTTTGTCCCCAGAGCTGCATAGATGGATGATAAAAACAAAAAACAGAAATGAATAAAAGCGGGTGTAGGTGGAAGGGGAATGTGTTTTGAAGCAGAGAGACAACAACAATGCTCACTTTTGTCTGAGAGTGAGAGATGTTTGAAGCATATGAGAATACTCGCAGAGATGCACACTGAAAAGGCCCCATTTGGTATAACAGTCAATTTCAGCAATGAACCCTTATGTGTGTGACACTCAGGTGAAGGCAAGGTGTTGACTCATGATCCTTGTACATCTCAGTGCCATTTTGTACCCAATCCCTTCCTGGGCATCTTTACTGCCGTTTCACACATCTCCAGCATCTCCTCAAAGCAGCACATATAGAGAGAACCATTGATCTTTGTTCTCACTCATGGCTGAAGTTGAAGCTGGTTTCCTAGCCTCTCCATACTACTGTCCACCTCCGTCACTCCCCCCTCAACTCCATGCCGTCAGGTTTTACTGCTCTGCGGGTTCTTACATGGGCCATTACTCGCTTGATTAGTTACAGCAGGACCCCTGCATACTGAACAGGGCAGATGAAAGGAGAAGTGTGTGTGTGTGTGTGTGTGTGTGTGTGTGTGTGTGTGTGTGTGTGTGTGTGTGTGTGTGTGTGTGTGTGTGTGTGTGCATGTTGAGGTTTTTCCCTTTATGAAGGAGGTAGATATGAACCAAATTTATGCAGAAAATCTGAATATGTTAACTGTTACTGTTAAAAGATGGCGAAAACCTCACGGATGAAGAAAACTGTGGCCTATTAGTGTAGCCCAATACCAAAAAGCCTTTGTTGGAAATGTGTGTGCTATTGGACGCTGCAGCTGGATGCTGCTTTAACAAACAGGAAAAATATAACCCAGGTGTCGTATTAATCCCGAATTTAGACGTACTCCCAAATTTAGACCTATTATATCCAGTTTCACCACCTACTTTAAATAAGATCATCCGTGTCAACTATAGGTCTAATTCACAAAAACACCATGCAACTTTTATCATTCACCAAAAAAAAGGTGATTAATTTCATGTCCCTTTTTCAACTGTCTCATGTGACGTCAAAGTCAGGAAGAGGTCTATTAACAACTGTGGGTTTAAAGGGGAAAAACTTGCCAAGACATTCTATTTTTAAGTGTGGGAGGAAATATATACTGTATATAAAAAACTAACAACACTAGAAATTATAACTATGCTGCCATATTATTGTTTGATTAAAACAGTACATATACAGTATGTGCTAACAAAAACTCCAAGGTGCCAAAAGAGCTTCTGAAGCTGACTGACAAGTGATTCATCTGTGCCATTATCATCAGAAAACTGACTTTCAATGACGCTGAAGGAGATTTCTCCTAACGTGTCTCTATAGTTATCTCCTCCCTCTTTTCCTTGCATCACTCTCTTTTTTGTTCAGTGTAAGGGACTGAGAGGCAAGTGAGGGAGAATCTGGATGCAATCAAGTGAATCAACATGCACCCTGTGACTGAAAGAAAGGAGGGCGACAGTTATGAAATGGTTTCCCTCTGAGACACCATCATATCCACTGGCATTTCCTTCAGTCTCTTAGCTGTCTGGCTCTCTAGAGAACATATTAATTGATTCTGCTGAATGGACTCTCTGCATTCACAACAGCATCATCTCAGTGCTGTGCTGCAGCTTGCAAGTGGCTAAGACCTGAATGGATTTTTTTTAATGGATTTTTATAGCAGGAACCGTTGTGTGGCTGAAGCAAACCATGGTTTCCCGTTGGGATATGTGTTCATTAAGCCAACAATTGATCCAGGCTGTTTTTTCCCCTCCTGCGCTAAAGAAAAGTATTTTGTTTAAGACAGAGTAGTGCTGCCATTAACCTCCCGAGCCAGCAGACACTTAAAGAAGCTGTCAACTTTAGTTTAGTTTTAGTAATTCTTTCATTCCCTGCAGTCTTTTTGCTCCAATTTTTAGTCCACATGATTTTGTTTAGCCCTCCTACACTACTCTGCTTCTGGATATTTGTATTGTTTCTCTATCTTTCTTTTCTTCCCTGTTCTTTTAAGTTAGTTGCTTCTTTGTTTCAGTCCTTTCCTCCCACTCACATCATAGAACAAAGTACACATTCTCTTCTCTTCTCTTCTCTTCTCTTCTCTTCTCTTCTCTTCTCTTCTCTTCTCTTCTCTTCTCTTCTCTTCTCTTCTCTTCTCTTCTCTTCTCTTCTCTTCTCTTCTCTTCTCTTCTCTTCTCTTCTCTTCATCAATTAAGGCGTTCTGTTTGTTCTCGTTCATTTCTTTGTTGTGGATTTTTCCATGACTGGATGATATCTATTTTTAAACTAAAGATCTAAGAGCGGGTTCATATTTTAACCTGGCATCTTTTCCATGTCTCTCTCTGCAGTCATCTAGCTCCTCCCAGGAGCGTCTGCACCAGCTGCCCTTCCAGCCGACCATGGACGAGCTGCACTTCCTGTCCAAGCACTTTGGCAGCACCGAGAGCATCACGGACGATGACGGGGGCCGACGCTCGCCGCACGTCCGTCCTCGCTCTCGAAGCCTCAGGTGAGAGAACAGCAGGTCGCGTGCAAAGGACACTTTCAGCAAATGACCCACTGACTATTATTTTCTACATATATTTGTGCGTGAGACTACAAGCAATATAAAGACTTTAGTTTCTATTTTATTCTCAGGAAGTGGCCCCCAGTCTTTGACACTTGCACTCAGATAAAAATCATGTGACATTTTTCTCCATGTACCAAACATTCATGATTCATTGTTTAAATCAACATGTTGTGTTCTGGCCTGGGTATAGTAGTGACACTGAATAATTTGATAGGTATTATTTAAAAAGATTAGAAACTTAGTAAAAGTACCAAAACCGCACTATGAAATACTAATAAAGTTACTGGCATGTTAGAGTACGCCAAGTATCCAATGTAAAGCTTGTTTGTTGATCCTATTGATAAAGTACTGTCTGTGTAGCAATTTCTGGGATAGGTTTTTTTTTCTGTGCTATAGAGTTGAAAACACTCAAATGTGTATTCATTCTCATTTGCTCTTAATTCCCATACAAGTAATGTTTGCTTTTTATTTATTTATAAAAAGTTTATCATTTAGTACTGTTTTAAAGATTTTAGTCTTCAGTGGGAGATAATTGGCTAAGGACTAAGTGCTATAGATAGGGTTTGGAATTTTTGTGATTTTGAAAATATATAAAATAATAATATGATATCATGTATCAAATATAACCATCCTTACCTATAACATACAGTATACTGGTAAATAAATCATAAATCTAAGGAACCATATTTAATAAGCTAATTGTATGTTTTGGATTACAATCTTTAGACATAAATGTAAAAAAAGTAGAAAATAGAAACACTCAGGTAAAGTACAATTACCTCAACATGTACATTTTCCGGGCTTGATTAAATGCAGAATGCTTTCCACCACTAGTAATATATCAGTATGATTCCACCCTCCAGTGCTTAAATCCTCTCCAGAGTGCATCAGTTTCTCTATTCTCTCTATTCTCCCTACAACCACACCTATTACACCCCCCTCTTTGGATCCAACATGCCCCAACTACATATAACACGTTACTACTTATCAGTATTCAGTTTTCATATTCAGCTCCTCAGCGGTAGCTGCCCTAGATATTATCTTCTGGCTTCAGTACACATAATGCCTTTATTGTGTACCTCAGCATGCCTCATTTTCACTGTAAATATCTGATCTTTCTGTGAAGCTAAACTTACAATGTGTTTTCCAACAAGGCATCCGTTCATGTTATGCTTTTCTTTGGTGAATCGCAACTGTATGAGCTTCCATGAATCAAACGCATTAGGATTTGGGGCTTTTTCTCTGCCACATGTTGATGTCGCCTCACTTATATTTGTGAATGAATGCGTGTAGGAAAGTGTACATGTGACTATGTTTTCATGCTTGTCTGACGTCTGATGCTTGTGATGGAGAAGTGTGGTGTGACGTGCAGAAGGACACCGGAGCCATTAGAGAAACTAAACAGAGTGTACTGAATTTCTGATCAGTTGATTAGCATAATATACAGACAGAATGTAATTATTGCTTCGTTCAAGTGTAAAATTCAGGATTGCACATCTCTTGTATTAACAACTGCCTCCCCCTCTTTCTCTTTTGCTCAGTCCTGCCTTTCTTTGATTTTCTCAGTCAGCGTTGTACATCACACTCCTGCTCTCTGTGTTTGTCTCTCTTCAGCCCGGGGCGCTCACCATCCTGTTATGACAACGAAATAGTGATGATGAACCACGTCTACAAGGAGCGCTTCCCTAAGGTCAGCCTCATACAAACATAAACACAAGCGCAAACTGTGCATCCGTACTTTTATCAAATATGCATGTAGTCAGCGTCCACCTATTGAACTACCCTGAATTACGTTCACATTTTAACATTAGAAAATGCGACTCATATTCTAGATATTTTATAGATGGTTATCTATATAGCATCCACTGAAATTGTATTCACTGTTTTCAATAAGCTCATGACACTGCCATGTGTGAAAACTCCTTGAGGTCATTGATCAAGTCATAACTTTAAGGTGTAAGTCATTGATCATGGGCACGAAAATCAATTAGATCTTGCTCTAAGCCAATATGTAACCAACCCCTTAACTTCTGTTCCTCAACACTTCATAGTTACTGACTGAGTGTTTACCACCGGCTCATATTCACTTAGGCCACAGCTCAGATGGAGGAGCGGCTGGCGGAGTTCATGCACAACTACTCCCCAGAGAGTGTCCTGCCACTGGCCGACGGGGTCCTCAGCTTCATCCACCACCAGGTGGCTGAGCTGTCCAGAGACTGCCTGACCAAATCACGTGAGGGCCTCATCACCAGCGTTTACTTCTGTGAACTTCAGGAGAACCTGGAGAAGCTGCTGCATGACGTGAGTTGTGAACTAATGGTCGTGATGTTGAAAGGAATTTATGTTATTTTGCCTCATTAGTTTACCACTGCACATAGTGACCCTATGTCTGTCATTTCCTCACCATCAGGCTTATGAGCGCTCGGAGAGTTCGGAGCTCACCTTTGTCATTGAGCTGGTCAAAAAGCTCTTCCTCATCATATCTCGTCCAGCCAGGCTCCTCGAGTGTTTGGTAAGTTTCTCAAGTCGTCAGAGATCAAATTCACCAAATTAGCTATTTTTTGAAAGAATGATAAAATCCTTTGTCCTGAGGGCTTTTTCACATTCTGAGTGGGATATACTTCATCTGCTGTGAAAATGATCCTGTCCTCCCACGTTGAGATGGAGGGTCGACTTCTTCACACTAATATGGCATTAAAGAATGAGCAGTAGTGGGGCGGGCAGTCTACTGTGCATTCAACAGGGATGTATGACTTATTTATACACTCATCCAAGGATGGTACTCTGCATTATAGCATACCTACACGAAATTTGGGTAAACACAGAAGCAAGCCGTGTAAAAACAAGTTGATGAATAATAAAACAACCTCTGGTCAGTCCTATCTCACGTCAATGGTCATAGTGCCCATCCTGGGTTATTAAACAGATGATTCAACAGACATTCAGCATTGTTTAAATATGCATTCTGGTAATTCTTTACATGAACTATTTATTTTCAAAGACAAAAAAAACAAGACAACTGTGTACGCATAAAAACAATGTGTCCTGTGGGGTTGAAAAAAATAATATAATGCAAAATACAGGATCCATAAGGTCTAAAAGTCCGAATATCCCTGTGCCTTCGACTTTGACTTTAATTTTTTTTGTGTTTCTTGCGTGTCCCTGACATCATGGAAACGCAATACTAAATTGCCCTTTAAAGTCTGCAAACAAAACTGTGTTATGAGCAGAAGAAAGGCTCATGGACGATTTGTCATTAAGTAATAACATTTGAAAACAGGGTACATATCTAATCCAATATGTCACAGAGGATAGAAGCAACGTATATCACAAAGGATTGCAAAAGGCTTTATATCATTAAATTATCCTTCCAGAGTTCTGGAGTTTTTCTCTTTACCTCTTTTCTTTGCACTTGTTTTGCATATTTACTTTGTCCTTGGAATTCTTCCTATGAGACATCCTTCAGCATCCTGAGAGATGTCGGCGCATGATATGGTATAATGAAGGAGAGGTCATGGTTTTTGTTTAAGCCGTGTCACTCATGAGCGGAGTACACCCTTATCGCCGCGGGATGTTATTCCAACTTAAAATGATTCTTTCCACCTGCATCACTTGTTTCTCAGCAGCACCATCTAATCAGCTGGGAGACGGAGGCCTGTCCTTGGCCTGTTGATACATATAGTCTATAACTCACTTGTTACTTACTGAGTAGTACCAAGTCCTTCTGGAGGATTAGCCCTAGCCGGATATATCAGCTCACTGATTGATGGCCTCACATGTTCGTCATTGGCGCGGCCCCTTCCTCCCAACCCTCGCGGCTCATCTTTCCGTTGCCCGGGCGACCGCCAGGAGAGGTCGATAGGGTCAGGCGGGATGTGGAGGGGAGAGTGAAGATCCTCATGGCCCTCTATGTTAGAGAGGAGGAGACACGCACAGATTGAATGTTGCCCCCCCCCCCTCCCACCCATACGTAGAGTTCATTTAGCATTCAAGTCAGTGGCGAGGTCTGATTCAGTGAAAATGTCACACAGTCAGGAGGAGGCCGTTATAGCTGCAAGAATATTAACCCGGAGCAGAGCAAAGCTATCAGAGAGGCAGGTTGATTCCCCCTCTGCGTACTCTGTCTTTTTTCTCTGGATCGAGGGGAGAAGATATGAGAGAGCAGGGGTGCAAGGAAATTATCCTTGCTGCCCCGAGGCTCTGCTTTCTAATCAAAATGTTATTCCACCAACAGGAATGAAACTGAATCCCACAGGACACCGCAACACAAAAGCCTGTTTTATTGAGTAAAAGAAAGGATGTTTCAAGAAAGCAATTTAAAGTTTGGAGGTGTATTGACACTGATTGTGTTTGTTTGACAGTCCCACCGTGGTGTTTTGATCATGAAATTGTGGCGGGTTGAAGTTAATTGTAGTTTTGTGATTATAAGTTGTTTAGCTGTTGTCACGTTATTTTGTTAGTGCTTACTAGGAAATGTGTCATAATGGGTCAAATCCCAGCTGTAGAAATAAATCAATATTGTGATATGCAGAGATACATTCGCTTTTAATACGTTATCGACACGTTTGCACCAATCATCTGAGGAATGTTTTTCTGTACACTACATTTAAATTCTCCAGTTGTGGTCATTTTAAGTTGTGGCTTCCTTTGACACTTCATTAATTTCCCCCTTCCAATGCTAGGAATTCAACCCTGAGGAGTTTTACCACCTGTTGGAGGCAGCGGAGGACCACGCCAAGGAGGGACAGCTGATGAAGGCAGACATCCCACGATACATCATCAGCCAGTTGGGACTGACCAGAGACCCACTGGAGGGTAAGAGAAAGTTGTTGATACTTTCTATTCGACATTAGCTAAACCCTAAGCCTAACCAATTACCCTTTATATACACTTATCTGTTTTGTTTCCAAAAGTGAGATGCATCAAACATTTATACATATATGTACCCACCCAACATACCTGAAGCCAGGGGGTGATTAGCTTAGCATAGAGTCTGAGAGCAGTGGAAAACAGCTAGCCTGGAAAAAGAAGCTCATTATGCTATATCTATTTTTTAATAGAAACACAAACAGTCATGTACAAACAATTGCTGCTGGATAAGCCGGATAGGCCTACTCCGAAACTACAGATTTATTAATACTGAACCATCTTAATTAGGAAGCTTGAGAGGCACTAGTAGGTGGATTTCTTACACACAGAGCCTGACCAGCTCCTTTCTAAAACTATCGTTATCTCTGATGTCCATCGCAAATAAATGTAAAGAAAACCCACCTAGAAATCATGAGGTGTCTGTACATTGCCAACAGAAACTGCTTATATCTAATGTGGCACACTTTTAACAGTGCCAAATTTGCCAAAATGTAAAGAAATATAAAATATAGGAACGAAAACAAAACAAAAAGAAAACTGGGTTGTAACGCACAGCTAACTGACTGACTCCATGGCAACTTTATACTTCCTGTGTTTTCCTTGTGTTTCAAAAACCCATCAATAGTTGCCTGTTAGGGTGCTGTTGGCTCATGTTGTCTGAGCTGGGGGCAGCAGTGTCAGACTTTAAGCTATTGATCAGCTTAACTGGATGTTCAGCATAAGGATATACAGTAGGATATGTAGAGTTTGGACTGGCTGGATCATTAGCTGGCTGGCGG
Organism: Ammodytes marinus; assembly: GCF_949987685.1. Classification (NCBI taxonomy): domain Eukaryota; kingdom Metazoa; phylum Chordata; class Actinopteri; order Uranoscopiformes; family Ammodytidae; genus Ammodytes; species Ammodytes marinus. The sequence goes on from NC_137235.1 coordinate 16,914,916, forward strand.
GGCGATGTCATCGCTGTCTATCATTAATCATCAAGGCTCAAACTCCTAACAGCTCTAATTCACATCTGCTCAGCCGCTCCCAGTCTAATCCATCAGGAGCAGTTCATCAACTGATTGAGTTAAATGACTCGGAATGACTTCTTCCCAAGAAAAATGCTAAAGTTTTATTTCTGAATGCATGAAAAATGTGGGCCTGCTAGTTTATCTCTACGAAGAATGTGTCATTTGATATCTTGATCTTGCATTTTCCTTTGCACCCACATTATCATGCATAGACACATTCACACACCCACGTATGCCGCTGCTTGCACGTCCTCACTTTCACACTTTTATTTATTTTCATGGTTCCTCATACAGACAAGAGGAATTGTTTTCGGCGTCAAACACAAATTATGCAATAATCAGCTCAGTGATGTACAGAGCTGTGTTTTCAAGCACTTCTTAAAGTCAACTACCATTGAATTATTTCCCTGCGTTAACGAAGCGGGACTATAATCAGTGCTTTCCAGCAGCTGTCACATACAAGAGTGGAAGGACAGGGAAAATTAGCTGCCGATGCTGCTCAAGAAGGAAGGAAGTACAAAGTTAGAGGGAATGTGAGCTGAAGGAGAAAACAAAAAATTAATAGGGAGAAGCTATTTTAATTTTCTAATTCTCTAATATTTTTCTTTCTGTGATCCGGCATGTTTGGCCCCTTCAGCTGTTTCAAAAGTCCAATAGCTGTTCTTTTGAAAAAAAGTCTGAGCACATGCAATTTTCTTATCTGCTTGCTGCAGTGTGAGAGGGGCCTGGTGTTTTAGAATGAAAACTGCCTCAGTTTGACACCCAGTTTGCTCATTAACAAACATGTTTCTCAACAGAAATTGTGAGTCTTGACAGCTATGACAGTGAGGGTCCACATACTCCAGAGACCGATGACTCAGTAGAGGTGAAGAACATATTAACACTTTGTGCGCACACACACACACACACACACACACACACACACACACACACACACACACACACACACACTATCAATATCATAAAAGAAACACTGCAATTTGAGCATTTAATTTTAACCGGCCTTTGTGTTTATTTTATTTTCTAATTTTAAAATGTTGAATGTGTCACCAGGGAAAAGGAAGAGCCATCAAGCCACCAAGTGAAGAAGATTTTCAGACCATCAAACTGATCAGTAATGGAGCATATGGGTAAGCATTGATTGAAACCTCATTGATCCCTTCATAGACAGCAAATCTAAACCAATTAAGTGTTTTAAACAAGACAGTATCTTGAATTCAACCTCAATGTGCTGAAAGAAAAGAACACTGCCACAGAAACATAAACTAAAATTATACAGATGAAATGCTATGATCAATTTGATATGATTGTGTTCTTCAAAGGATATATTGTTGTATTTTTCATGTTTAATGATAAATAGAGTCTTCTAATCCCATGTGGGACGGACCATATATGTAGTCTGACATGGTGTAAAAAAAACTGACAAATTCAGACACTAAAAGCAGTTTCCCAGTCCTTTAACCTGGCTCAGAGAATAATTCAACATTTAAAAGTCAGTTGTTTTACATGTAATTAAGCACTGGTCTGTTCAATGATTTGAAAGCCAATGACGTACACTTAAAATGTCAAGCAATGTAGGGACTTTAAGAAAATAAAATGTAATCTCCAGGTCTACATCAGCACACACGTTGCTGCATTTTGAAAGATTCAGTTCCGCATGCTGCATCCAGGAGATCAAAAAGGAGAACATTGCGACTTGCGAGTGTGAAACTGGCATTATTCCTCCATTATCTGCCCATTTAAAAGACAGAGGATTTTTCTGAATACAAAATAAATTCAAAGGGTTACTAACTTGGGACTTGACATTTTGTACCACATTATTTTAATGCGTTAATCTAAAAGCAGATGTGGGGGCGCTCATTGTGTAGTGATTAGAGCATCCCCTAGAGGCTCAGTCCTCATTGCAGCAGACCCGGTCCGAATCTGACCCGTAGTCAGTTCTCTGCATGACCTCCCCTCTTTTCCCCATTTCAACTCCCCATTACGTCTCTCCAAACTGTCCAATAACGAGCGGGAAAAAAAAAGAAAAACGCAAAAACCCAAAAGCAGATGAAAAATGCATTCTACTTTGAGTTTTTTCCAATACAGTACACCTCAACATGGTCTCACCCTGCTGTCAGTCCCTTCATTTTTTCTCTTGGCTCTTCTCTCCCACTGTTTTCTCCAGCGCTGTCTACCTGGTGCGCCACAGGGAGACGCGTCAGCGTTTTGCCATGAAGAAGATCAACAAGCAGAATCTGATCCTGAGGAACCAGATCCAGCAGGCATTTGTAGAGAGGGACATCCTCACCTTTGCAGAGAACCCGTTTGTTGTCTTCATGTTCTGCTCCTTTGAGACACGCAGACATCTGTGCATGGTCATGGAATATGTAGAGGGTAAGGGAGTCAGATTAAGTTTGCTCTTATTTATACTTATGGCACTTTTCTACATTCGATGCAATGATCTTCACCAAATCAGGAAACAGTTTTTTCTTTTTAAATAAGTTCAGTATAAATCAGTACATTCTTTTGAACCTTTTGTTTGCGATAAAAAGTGACCTTCAAGTGGTTTTGTGTGCCCTGTCCTTGTTGTACCATAGTCCCAAACCAAACATTACAGATTCAGGAAATGCCAATGTAATATGCTTCAATAACTCACTTATATTTCCAGAGGGGCAGATAAGAGTCTTATTTCACAATCATAGTGATTCTTGACAATGAAAAGTCAAATAAGGTCAATGGAATCACATTGCTGCTCCAGCCCTGCTCATCTTCCTCTCCAGTTGGGCTGAATTTTTTTCTGGAGGGCAGCTCAGGACAGAGGCGTTTTTGAGGCATAAAGCGGTAGACATAACTTGTGAGTTACTTATATTGACAAGGCAAAAACCTGGTTTAGTAGGTTCAAAGGTGGATAAAAAGCCAAAAAGAGAAACAAAGCAATAAGAAATTCAACGTTTTTACTCTGATACATCTATCAGCACAAGGGCATCACAAAATAAGATTCACATATTATGATGCACTATTGCTTCACGATGGTAATTATCTTCAGTACCATGTGTCTGAATATTTTTTCATTCAACACTTCTCAAGTAGTCAAAACTATGAAATGGCTAAATCCGCTCACACTTCAACAATCATTTGTGTTGTTTCTGTGTTCTCAGGTGGTGATTGTGCCACTTTGTTGAAGAACATCGGGGCTCTGCCTGTGGAGCTGGCAAGGATGTACTTTGCTGAGACGGTTTTAGCCCTGGAATACCTGCACAACTATGGTATTGTCCATAGAGACCTCAAACCTGACAAGTGAGTGTCAGAAGCAAAACTAATGCACAGTGGCTAAAAACAATAATTTGAACTTAACAAAAGTAAAACCGTTCGATGTATTCCTCTTTCCCAATAGTCTTCTGATCACCTCCATGGGACATATCAAGCTTACAGACTTTGGCTTGTCGAAGATGGGTCTAATGAGCCTTACCACCAACCTGTACGAGGGACACATTGAGAAAGATGCCAGAGAGTTCCTGGATAAGCAGGTACAGTATCTGTAATCTAACAGCATTATAGCAGAATTATAAAAGAAGAAAGGCTAGTGACATTTACCACATTTAATCAGCAGCCATATGAATGCGGTATGTGTTATGCATAATTAGTGACATTCTCTTAACCCATTGATGACGGCTGCTGCGCGATGCCACATTGGCTCTCCTGCCTGATGCTGCGTCGCGCAGCATAATTACTTTATCTAATTTTCATGGCATTCCCAGCATAGAATGCACTGTCATTGGTTCAAATACTCATGAGGTGGGTTTTGTTGATTTTTTTAAGACCACGTGACCACCCAAAAGTTGTGTGGTTTGCCGAAAATCATGTCAATCAAAAAAATAAAAAAATAAAACAAAATAATAAAAAAAATACGCCAGCTATGTCGGCGACAGAACAGTTAGTGGCGTTTGATGCGCAGAATCAAGGTCTACTATAGACTACTGACGAAAATCACACAACACATTGCATCTATTTATTAACAATATTTAATAATTTTCTAATTCATCTAATTTTGACGATTTTTTGAAAAATGTGTTGGTTTGTAAGCGCTAAGGGAGCATGTTTAAATAAAACCTGTGAACCTTAACTTTTAAATGTATTTTATTTCATGTTTATATGTGCTACACAGGCTTAGATATTAAGGTTTTGGTAGACTTTACAATTCATACTATTTTTCAGAAAACCCTCAGGCATTAAGGACATGCATCCTAGATTGCCATAGTCATCAATGGGTTAAAGGGTGCACGGTGGATGAACACGCGGCTGGCATTCACAGCGTATTTTAGTCTTCTCCAGACCTGCGTGCCAACCTACCAAATCATACGGCAACATCAATACATTTCAAATAAAGAGTTTGCGTTACAATGCTTCCTTTGCAGTCTGAATGACTGAATCATAAGTGCCTCGCCATCGTCATCACTATCCCACTTTGCAATCATAGTTATTGTTGATGCTCCAAATTAAACCAGGCATAATCAGTCCTATTGGCCCGTTCGTCCTCAAGCTCTTTTGGGTTGGAGCTGGCATCTGTTTGTCTGCCACTAATCACCTCACATCTGCGGGTCAAATAGACTGGGGCTTTGCTTTTCATGTTTTAGTGGACATTATGATTGGGATTTTCATTCACTCAATAATCATGTCCCTTTTGTGAGTGCACATGTGAAACAACTCGCACGCACACACGCACACACACACACACACACACACACACACACACACACACACACACACACACTCAAAGAGCAATGCACATTAAGATCTCCCGAGCAGCTTATGGTTATTAGAATGAAACCTTTAATATTTCATCAATGATAGAACATTTAAAAGACAAAACAGAGATAAGATAGATGTTAACGTTTCCATTTGTATATGTTTTACAACATGTCTGAGGGGCCCTTTAAAATAACATTTGATTAAAGTGACCAATGATCAATTCACCATAACCTGGACAAGATGCATTATATGGCATAAAGTTTTCTGAAGGCCAACATTTAAGTTGGTCAAGTAGTTTCTCTCTCTTTTCCCTTCTTATCTTCCTCTGACTACCCTTCTCTCCATGACTCAGGTATGTGGTACTCCAGAGTACATCGCTCCAGAGGTTATTCTCCTGCAGGGTTACGGAAAGCCGGTGGATTGGTGGGCCATGGGCATCATCCTCTATGAGTTCCTGGTGGGCTGTGTGCCTTTCTTTGGAGACACTCCTGAGGAGCTCTTTGGGCAGGTCATCACAGGTAACAAAATGGTGTCAAACGTCCGCTACCTAACTTTGAAAACACATTTTTATCGATTAAAAGCATGCTACCATAATGTTTAGAAGACTTTAAGGATCAGTAAAATGTATTAATTCTTATTACCCCATCCACTGCTATGCAACTCGAGCATGTGATGTAGTTTTAGAGCTTTTGAGCCTTAACAATTTGAATGTTGCTCGAGATTGAATAGTTTTCCACCATGTTAACATTTATTTTTCCCCCTGGTGAAATGCAATAACAACCTTCTTGTAGTTTGGACTGCCCTTTGATTTGTCATCTTGAAAACTACTTCAAGGAAGCAATTTCTCTGTACCTTATTCTTCTGACCTTTCCCTCTTTCTTTTATTGCCTCCTTTAGATGATATAGTTTGGCCTGAAGGTGATGAGGCCTTGCCCGCGGATGCCCAGGCTCTCATCTCTGCCCTTTTGCAGACTAACCCTCTTTTGAGATTGGGTACAGGTACTGACTTTTGCCTTTACTTCACAACAAAACCCCCATCTCCACCCATTTACTGCACATACTGTATATTGATTTTTACTTGCTTTAAAGCTATAATGCATGCGCAACTTTTATAAAAATGAATGTCGGATAGTTAAGCCATTGCCAAATGAGTTGATTAGGCATATCATCTCCACAAAACTCTCTCTGTAATTCTCAGTATGGCAGCATTTAATAAGTGTATGCCCATGAAGTGAAGCCGATGATGAGTGTCCATGAAATGATTCGGTTGTTGATTCTACTGCTTAGAAAAAACCTGGACGTACCGCAGAAGGAATAAAATCCACCGACACCAAGATGCACCAACAGTGTTGTTGCAATAACTCCGGATTCCTCATGGGTTGTGACAGAAGTTACGCTCCATAGCTTTAAATAAAGAGTCCATTAACACTGTATTCTGAATGAGGCTGACAGCTTGTGGCGTCCATGCCCCTTCCACCAGGTGGAGCCTTCGAGGTGAAGCAGCACTCGTTCTTCACGGAGCTGGACTGGAACAGTGTGCTGAGACAGAAAGCAGAGTTCATCCCTCACCTGGAGTCAGAGGAGGACACCAGCTACTTTGACAGTACGTTCCCCCATGGATTTATGCGTCTGTAAAGCACAGCAGCAGTGACATCAATATTGGCTTTATGGGGGGGCTCTACAATAATTTTCTGACAGCGTTCCCAGTCTGAAATGCACATTTTATGTTGAGGTGACAGCTCATGTATTTCATCTCCCTCTGCCCCAGCCCGCTCGGATCGTTATCATCACATCAATACGTACGATGAGGATGACACCAATGACGACGAGCCTGTAGAGATCAGACAGTTCTCTTCCTGTTCTCCTCGCTTCAGCAAGGTCGGACCTCTCTCTCTCTCTCTCTCCTTCTCTCTTTCTCGCTACTGCCTTTTTCTCTTTCATCTCTCTCTCACCCTCTATGTTGTTTTACTCTGAGCTTTTTTTCTTCTTCTAACTGAGGAAAAAAACCTACTGTTACACCATTAATGATATCTTTATTTATATAGCACCAAAAACAGTGGTTTACAAAGTGCTTTTACATACAATACATAGGAGCAAGAGATACACATACTCATATATACACACAATAAACCAAACGAGATCAATAGGGGCTAGGGTAAAAAGACATTGAGGAAGAGAACAAAGAAAATAAAGAGACTAAAAAGACTTTACAATTACTTCTTAGTCCTCGCCACTCGATCGTGTGTCTTTAATGATCTATTTTTTTTCTCTCACATCACCCACTCCCTCAACGTCCACATCTCTTTTAATCCTGATATCTGACTGTGTTCACCTCGTGCTGCGTCACCCCATCTGCCTTCCCCTCTGTCTTTCACATGGTCCATCCTTTCACGTTTGGGTTGTGAAGTCGTGAAGTGGCTCTTCATAAAAAATAATAATCAAAAAGTGCTCAAGGCTCATTGAGAGGCTCAATTTCAATTAAATTTGAGATGCCTTTGAAGTTACCGCCGATGGTCGTTTGAGTGGCTATGCACACTCGAGCAAAGCAGGTGTGAACAAAGACCTCTGAGTGCATATAATAAGGTTGTGATAAATAATCATTTGAGTAATTTGTTAAGCAAAATAGAATAGGCTGGTTCTAGCTTGTCTAGTTCATACAGCACTATATAGATTTATTTATCCGACTATTTTGATCGTCACCATATTAAGTCTTATTTAATGTCAATTTTCCAATATTCCCAGCTGTGCTTCTTGTAGTCTCAAGATAAGTGTCAGATTTCCCATTAAGAAGATTTCTTTGAGGGTTATTACATTGGTCCCTTGTCGTGCAATCTTCCCCCAGTTCCTTGTAAAAGCTTCTTTACTGCCTTCTAATAGTATTTTAACAAATATTTGAATATAATTTACAACACTTTCAATGTATGTTTCAATCTATTCACTTAAAGTGTTTAAAAAATATATTTTTTAATCTAAGCTACCCTGCTCCAAAAAGACTTTCTCTTGTAAGTCGGCAATATCTGAACTGAACTGAGGAAAATCATCATATCAGTAGAGAATTACAACAATGGCATTATATAAATCTAGTCTTTTATGGGTATCAGCCTTATACATGGCAAATGTCTCACATGTGATATACAATTCATATGAATAAAAGAATATAGCTGTAACCTCCATTCTGCAGCTATAATTTCCCAGAGCTTTGAATAACTTCTCACACGCCAAATGACTATTGATCTGGCTGCATCCACCTGCAGGTGTACAGCAGCATGGAGCATCTGTCTCAGCTGGAGCAGAAAGCTACGACCTCTGTGTCCCGCCGCGAGCACAGGGGCCCGCGGGAGGACACCAGGACCAAGAGGGAGAGCCTGGGCAGCTTGAGAGACAAGAGCTGGAGGACAGGATCCCCTGAGATGTGAGTGGAGGGCATTATTGAATGAGGAGTTCCTTAAGAGGCACAATCATGATTTTTGTATGTAAGTGATGTAAGGCTGCTCTGTATGCTTAGAACTGAGTGTGTTCAAAAGGTGGCTCCCGGAAGTTTTTTTTCGCTTTCAGTAGTCGAGCTGTGACAAATAACTGACACAAATGTTGACACTTAAAAAAAATAAGTAACTTTGTGAGACACTCTTTCTGAGTCAACATGAGACAAAAGTGAAATATGTTGAACACTGTTACATTCTAGTTAACATTTTAACTGACATCGGTACACATATCCCCTGGTGATGCTGAAAAAATAAAAAATAAAATAAATGAAAAATAAATAGAAAAGCACACGTGGATCAAATGTGTACTTTTTCAATAATAAGCATCGCAATCTCATCTGGTAGAAATGTATTGCACCTAATATCCCCATTTCTAAAGAGACCTCTTATTACCTTTAGTTTTCACCTGAATGAAAAAAATTATCTGTCATCCTGGGGTCCAGATTCATTTAACTAATCATGCTCTGTTTCTGTGCGTTTCATGTTGTGAAGCAGCTGAAAAATACTACAACCTGCAGGCTCCATGCTGCATACTATTAACTGATACATTCTATGATTGAGAGAGCATGCAGCAGGATTGCCATTACTTCTCATAACTCAATTTCACATCAATCCTTAGGAAGCACATGTCATTTTAATCCCTCCACATTCATATGTAAAATAAATCATTCATACCTCGGTCTGCATTCATAATGGTTAGACAATTTCATCAAATAAGGTGGAGGTGGCTTATCTATTACCTGACAATGAATTTTCCTTCTTTCATATCAAGTTTAAATTCAAATCAGTATAGCTGTGAATGTTTTTTTGGCTACAGCTCAACATTACGTCTATTAATTTCTTTAATTTAAGGTGTCCTATTGAGTTTTCCTGTAAACAAACAAAAGTTATTTTTACATTCAGTCTTACTCAGCAAAACACATGATATATTTCCTCAAGCTCATCTGTTGAATGTGGTTCCATCTTTATAAAATATTCTTAAAGCCGTAGTCCATCTTTTTGGTCTTAATTGACAAAGCTCATCAACAACTGGGGGGATTGCCATGCCATTATGCACACACATTCAAAGTCCCTAGAGGTTCATTCCTTCTGACTTTAGTGATCCCTTTCAATCTTTTAGTGCCATCATGAGCTTTAATTTGTGGTTTTAAGTGAAATGTCTTAAAAACTATAGTTGTCATACAAATTCGTATACACTCTTATGTCTTTCACAGGGTAAATTGTAAAAACGTATTGTTTTATCTACAGCAGCCATCACCATCCAAGTGTTCAGTGCTAATTAGCTGTTACTAATATTAGCATGTTATCGTTGTCATTGGGAGCATGCTGATTTTATCAGTTAGCTCAAATGTCACAGAGCTGCTAGCTCATAGTTTTGTTGGAATATGTAGTCTCACAGCGAAGACTCTGTTTGCATTATCTCATGTGACTGTTTCTGTGACACCCTTCTCTTGCAGGAAGCGCCTGTCTTGTTCAGAGTCCCTCTACATGGAGGGCGATGCTAGCCCTCCCCTCGGTGCTCGTCGGCGCTTCTCTGCACTGATGGATACGCATCGTTTTGCCTCAACCCTGGATGGTGAGCCAGACTTCTTGTCCCGCCAGATGCCCATCAAGGTCCGTGGAACCTCACTGGATGGGACCAGTGTCCCCTCACCAAGCCTCCTGGAGCACAGGAACAGTCTGAAGGAGATCAATGGAGCAGGTGTGTAAGAAGGGGGTAGTCTCTGAGATATTCTAGGGTTATGAGGGGTAAAATGGGAGAAGGGGAGGAAATAAATGAAAGGGCAATAAGTAATGGAAAAAAAGGAATCAAACAGAGACCGCAAAGCAAAGGTAAGAGCGGAGGAGGTGAAAAAAGGAACCTGTAGGCTTATATCTTATTAAGTGGCTGCTGCTGAGTGAGTGTGAGTTAGCAGCTGGACAATTATTACCATTGCTATTTTTCACCTCTAAATGCTACTTTGAACATAATAACCTTTAATGATTTCCACCGGACTCTTCTTTTCTCACAGACAAATCCCCTAGGCACGGAGAGACACCAGGAGTTACCACGGCCATCACCGCATTATCCCCCGGTCCTGCAGCAGCCGGTGTTGACGTGATGACTCCGCTGTACGATCCTCTGGGGCCTCGGGCCACCAATGACCTGGTTCTACGCAGGGCACGCCATCAGCATCTGTCTGGTGGTGATGGAGAGAAACGCAACTCCAGACCTGGAAACAAGGTCATCAAATCGGCCTCTGCCACAACCCTGTCCGTCATCATACCATCGGGTGAGAGGCTAAAGGAAAGAATAAAATCATTTGGGGAATACTAGTTTGTGGCACCCTACAGGGTTCCCACGGTCATGACATTTTCTGGAAAAGTAATGACATTTGAAGAACTGTTTTCCAGCCCTGGAAATTGTTTCCAATTAACTGAATGTTTTTTGAAAAGTTTTAAATTTACACACATTTTTGCTAGTGTTTAAAACATGTTCATAAAGATCTAAAAACACGTCTAACGTTGTGTGAAATAGTTCCTTGAATTATTATTACTGTGTAAAATCTAGTGTCATGGTTTAAATTGCACTTGTGTTTCACATTGGGATGCAGCTTGTAAGCATTTTTTTTTCTGAAAGAGTGAGTAAAGATAGCCAACTAACAGTTAGCAGTTAGATTATCCACAAGAATGCCTGGGAAGTGTGTGTTTAATAATTTATGGCTTTCCAACGACAAATATAACGCATGGCTCAAGAGAGACGCAGCATTATTGAGCCATATGATTGTGAAACAGACTGACCTCCTTAAAGTTTCTTATCTTTGTGTTTATTGACAAATAAAGCAACTTAACTTAAATAAGGTTATGGAAATTGGGTAAAATGTCATGGAAAAGTTTTTAAAATTCATTGGTAAAGAAACGTGTCTGACTCTAAAACAGTCTCTCATTTCTGCTTTGCTCTTCTGCCTGTCTCCAGTGGAGCAGCATGGCGGCTTCTCTCCCCTGGCCAGCCCCATGTCTCCCCACTCCTTCTCCTCCAACCCCTCGTCCCGCGACTCTTCACCCAGCAGAGACTTCTTTCCTGCAGTCAGCGTGCTGCGCCCTCCCATCACCATCCATCGCTCCGGGAAAAAGTACGGCTTTACTCTCAGGGCCATCAGGGTCTACATTGGAGACAGTGACATCTACAGCGTGCACCACATTGTTTGGGTAAGACACTAGCCAGTTGAAGAATCAGAATGTTCTGTTGGGAGGATGTTTTTTGAGTGGGAGCTGAAATCAGTGACCTCACATAAAGAGAAATGGCTTGTGCCTTGTCTTTTATTATTTTATCTAAAACTGTTGAGGAGTTGATGATTGATTTACATTTTTGCGTACGAATTTCACAAGTTAAATGTTATTTCTCTTCCTGTTTCTGTCGTTCTATAATAACATCTTACTGAATTTACTAGCCAAAGTAAAGGAAAAACTATTATAATATCGCCATCTCTCTAATATGAAGATACATGAGACCGTCTGAACTGAAGAAAAGTTGAGGCTCATCCTACTATTGATTGTTGTTATCCTTTTTAGAATACACACTCTGTATGTTTACATGTATTTGATATTGCCCTGTTGTGAACTTAAATGTTAATGTGTGAATTGGCAGCATGTGGAGGACGGCGGCCCCGCACAGGAAGCTGGCCTCTGTGCTGGTGACCTCATCACTCACGTCAACGGGGAGCCTGTCCATGGTCTGGTCCACACTGAAGTGGTAGAGCTCATCCTCAAGGTAGGCAGGATCATTCATTCTCAATTGTACTGTAGGTTATACAAATATTTCTATGCAATTGTTCTATTTCTGTCAACAAAAGTTGTCAAGAAGTTTTTGATTTCAAGGGAAGGCTAGTCATGTGGTTGCATCTGCCATGTAACTCTAAGGTCTCGTTCACACCAGCCTTGTTGAGTGCGGTTGAAACGAACCCTGGAGTGTTTAATCTCTTGTCGCGGTTCGTTTGGATCAATTTCAATGCAGTCTGAAGACTCTGGTGTGAACTAAACGACCGGACTCTGCATCCTTTGAAAGTGGTGGTCTCGGGCCGCTTGCAAGTGAACTAACGGAGTATTTACGTTGCAATTCACCGTCTCCTGCATGTCTTTCAATAAACGCTTGTGTTATTGAGTAATTTAGCACACGTTTTCGGAGCAAACGCTCATAAGCTCCGTCCGTTACAGAGTCTGCTGATATTGATGGAGCTGGTGGAGGAAAGTAGCACTACATTTAATAGACTTTCACTGTTACAGTATGTGCTCAGCATGAAAATAACCTGCCGATGCTCTGTGATGTAGGCGATGATAGAAATAGCGAGGGATTTGCCTTTTTACAAGCTGAACTGTCTCACTAGTAATTGAACGCCATTATCCTGCACATGACCTTTGTTTACAATTTATAGTGCGTTTGAGTTTTTCCTTTGTGAACGCGATCCGAACCATCTGCCAAACAAGACGATGTTTCCCCTCTCAACTGGTGCGCACCAAGGAAGCAAACTATTAGGGACTGTGAACACAACCTGAGATTCCAAATACACAGGCAGTTTGCTCATTCATTCTGTAAATAAAAAGGACATTTTGTTGCTCAGTTGTCTATAGGAAAATAAGCTTGACAGTGAATAGGTGTAAGCATCGGTGCAGAAATCATCTATTGTTATTGATCTTTGCAGAGCGGGAACAAGGTGACGGTAACCACCACGCCTTTTGAGAATACCTCCATCAAAGTCGGTCCTGCCCGTAAAGCCAGTTATAAGTGTAAGATGGCCAGACGAAACAAGAAGACCATGGGCAAGGATACCCAGGACAGGTAGGAGATCACGTCCCTGCACCACTGTTGCTGGTGCCTTTATCGGGAACTGAAATACAATATAATAGTAAAAGAGTTTGCCTGTTTTTTTCCTACAAACAGTGCAATATGTTCAGTAACTCTGACTGTTTATCAGGTGCGAACCTCAATCTAAAAGGCTGTGATTTTTTTTGCAAGTTGCGGCACATTAATTACAAATACTGTACAGGTTTTACAGTGCTGCTGACCATTTTCTGAGCATGTCATAGCTTTTATAGCTTTTCCAAACTGCCATTAGTTTGAATTCTTTTCAGTTTTCTCTGGAAATCTTTAGTCAATTATGAATCATGCTGCAAGTACACATTGTCTTATTTTAACTGGACAAAACGTGACATTTATTTATAAAAAAAGTTTATTAACTGATGAATCTATATTATTTCCACGGCCTATACATGCAGCACTCATTTATCCCATTACAATTCCTATCCCACCTTTTCTTTGTCTCTCTGTCCCGCAGTAAGAAGCGTAACTCCTTGTTCCGTAAAATCACAAAGCAGTCCAATCTGCTGCACACCAGCCGCAGCCTGTCCTCTTTGAACCGCTCTCTGTCCTCCAGCGAGAGTCTTCCCGGCTCCCCAACTCACAGCCTGTCTGCCCGCTCCCCCACTCAGGGCTACCGCTCTACTCCGGAGCCCTCACACCTTGGTAGGCCACTGAAAATAAAAAAAATACAAGTGTTAGATAAAAACCGCGTAAGATCATTTCACATTAGAAATATTTTTTCTGTTTAAGATCTGCACCATAAACTAAACATATTTTGAAAAACATTGAACTACCTTAATTGATCTTTTCTTCTCTGTATTCTCTTTAGCTTCCTCCCAGAGCAGCTCTCCTGCCTCCAGCACTCCAAACTCCCCGGCTCCCTCTCAGCACATGAGGCCCAGCTCCCTGCACGGCCTCTCTCCTAAACTGCACCGCCAGTATCGCTCTGCCCGTTGTAAGTCTGCCGGTAACATCCCCCTGTCCCCGCTGGCCCACACCCCCTCTCCCACCCAGTCTTCGCCGCCACCTCTGCCCGGCCACACCATCGGGAGCTCCAACACCACCCAGTCTTTTCCTGTCAAGCTCCACTCCTCGCCACCGGTGGTCCGCCCAAGGCCCAAGAGCGCCGAACCCCCGCGCTCGCCTCTCCTCAAGCGGGTGCAGTCGGCGGAGAAGCTGGGCTCCCCTCTCACCCAGTCCAGTTCCACCGGAGGGCTGGGCGGTCCGCTGAGGAAGCACAGCCTAGAGGTGCAGCACTCCGAGTACCGCAAGGACGCCTTCCTCTGCGAGCTGGGCCTCCAGAGCCTGCTGGAGACGGACGGGGAAAATTTGCCTCCTCACCCACCGCCCCTTCCTTCGTCCTCGTCATCCACTAGCCCAGAGACCGGCGTTCTGAAGCCTGTCAGGAGACTAGGGAGACAGGAGTCACCGCTCAGCAGGGAGACGCTGCTGGCCGGGAGGGACAGGGAAGAGAGGGAGAGAGGGAGGGAGAGGGAGAATAGGAGGGAGAGTGATTCTGGGACAGGCCTGGAGAGATTGAGTCGCGCCGGAGCAACAGTATCCCAGTCATCCTTAACAAGAAAAACTCATACTACAACTGAGCCGTCATTGAGCTCTCAGGTTGGCCCAAGCTCCAGACTCAGTGCGGAAACATCCCAAGCTGCAATTCCTAGCCCACCTACCAGAACAACGGGGAGTCTGGGCGGTCAGAGGGGACCTGAAAAGAGTCTGGAAGAGTTCACTTTCAGACAGCAGGACCACAGAGCAGCCAGAAGTCTGTTCTCTAGTAAAGATTCCCAGGAGCAGCTAGGAGGCAGAACTGAACCAAAGCAGGAAGGAAACAACACGTCAAGGCCTGGTTTACCTGGCGCTGTCTTTGCCAAGAGCTCTGCTTCCACCCCGGATAAATCTATCGGCATCAACGCATCAGGTCCTCTGAGCATGAACAAATCCTATAAACCATCAGGTATGGGGGACGGCCTGAGGAAGCCGGGGGGAGCACAGAGCAGTGACTCTAGGACTCCAGACCTGGGTTCCAAAAGCCCCAAACTCCCGGCCCGTGTTCTGGCTCCCGTGGTCCCCCCACACGGGCAGCCTCTCTCGCTGGGCAAGGTGTGGCAGGGACTTGGGTCAGTCAACTGCTACCGGGGAACCCTTGACTGGGAGGACAAATGCCGCCTGGAGGTTGTAGAGGAGCATTCGCCTTCCCCCTCTCCTTCCCCGACTGCTGTGGCCCCCTCCCTCTGCGGACCTTCTCTCTGTAAGTCGCGGCCCATCTCTCCCGGAGATAAGACAAGCTTCGTCAGCCACCTGACCACGGTGGCCAAAAACGTCCTGGGGCCAATCAAGCTGGGCTCCCAGGAGGGGGCTAAGAGCAAAGAGCAGCAAGCTAAGGCTGCAGAGGAGAAGCAAGGAGGCACAGCAGGGAAGTCTGACATTCCACTGGCTGGAGGTCAAGTGATGGTCGCTGGGGCTGCGGTGGTGACCAAAAGTCCTGCTGGTTCACCGCTGGAGAAGTCTGCACCAGTTAACAGCCTGCCGAAAATGTGACCCCATGAGGTCAATAAATGGGACTTAACAAAAAGTACAAAAACAAAAAACAAAAGATGCCTTTTTTGGAAGAACAATGCAACAGAAGTCAAGCACTTAAAAAAAAAGTACATTCCAGTTTGAGAGTATATAAAATGTTATTTATTGATTCCAATTGAAAACCAGGAGTAAAATAATCTACCGTAAAGGTGCATTATCTGTTGATTTTATATTATAAAGTATTTAATGTTACGTGGAACACTTTATCAGATGTATATCTGTGTGGGTCTATGTGAATGCATGTCATATGTTATGTACTGTACATGTATTATAGGTATAAGAAGGTCAATAAGTGCTTTACTGATCAAAAGATGCTGAATACTGTGAATACCAAATCCAGTCACTCTGTTTTGTCATTCAACCAGCCCTCTCTTCTTTTACTGCACGTCAAACAAGACAACGAAACAAGGGAAGGAACTATGACATGTGCATCAAACCTCACAAATGGCACACAGCCGCTGTGTGGATACAATGGGTTAAACAAGCAACAAGACGATTTAGCTAATTTCCTTCTACATCGGGCAATTTACCAAGTTGATGTGCATAGTCAGGGAAGGCAGATGCTCCATCATCAGTGGATGTCACATCAAACACTGCCCAGCTGTGTCTGTCAGGGGGTGATTGTGTGTGTGCATGTGTGTGTGTGTGCGCGAAAGAAAGAGAAAGAGAGAGAAGCTCCCTTGGGTCTATTTCTGGTGGTTCTTGAAGGCTGTGTCCCTCGGAAGAGGAAAGCAGGGTTGACAGAGCTCAGGCTGAGCGCTTATCTCCCCTTCGCAGGAGGGCTAACGCAGCCCTTTTTCCCTCTCCCTCCCTCTCTTTCTGACTGACACACATGAATAAACACATGTACACACACTCACATTGCCACAGGAAGCAGCAGTGTCAGCAGCTGATTTTCATGCATTTAAATCTGTACCACTGTGGTCCATTATATGGGACGCGAGTGAGAAGTGTGCCATCATGTGTGGGTGTCTTTTTAAGTGGCAATTCCACTCTGTGCGGTTGACTCGGCAAAGGGTCATGACATAAAGCAAACTGGAAATGAGCAGACCAGTAACAGTTACAGCAACTTTATTAACAAATCCCACAGGCACAGTGAAGATTAACTACGTGAATACAGTGTGTAAAAAAGTCCTATGAAGCACATCTTATAAAGTGAATCCAAAACTGAAAAGCAGACAGTCGTGTATGTAGCATACTGTTATTTGTTAAAGGGCTCTATAGCTAAGGATGGGGTTGTGGACGTGGGCATTGTACAGTATATCACAATGAACATGTTGCTGTAAAAACAAGGTTATCTACTGTATAATCAGAATGACGTTTGTTATGTACTACAGGCTAGGTCAAAATTGATTTATGTAATGCTCACACTTTGCTATGTAACATACAGATTGTTGGATGTGTGAGCTTAGCAAGATGCTGAGAAGGACAACAATTTCATTTTCTCCTTTACCACTGGTCTTATTAATCTCTTCAGTAGTTGATTCTCAGTAACTATCCAGTGTTCCTAATCTTATGCAAACCATTTACTTGTGTGAAGGACCTGCTGTCACTATCCTGCTACGAGATGATTTCCCCTTATAACTTTGGCAGTTATAAGGGGTTTAACCATTTAATCTAGCTTTAAGTTGATGCATTGTGAAATATCACTTTCTGGAAGTGGTTCTAGAACCACTAAATGTAAAACTGATTCAATCAACAACAACAGAAACCTCAAACCAAAGCGGAAATGTAGGCGTAAATAGATTTTTGGTCCAAAGTTTTAGCCTCAAACAACGGTTAGGCTACTCAGTCTGCACATGAGTGCGTGACTTGCTGAAGTGTTTGAGTTTGCTCACCATCTTTCGCTCTCCGCTGTTTATTGTGTGAAACACTTAGTGTACAATTCTGCTGGCAGCGGTTGCTTGTTGTTTTAAATCAGCTGGCAGCATTGTTTTGGTTTTGTCAGTCCCAAAAAAAAAAAAAGTGGGAAGTTGATTTTTGTGGTTTCTGCAGGATACAATATTTCTTAGGTCATTCATATAGAAACATTTGGTAATGCAATACAAAATTATTTTATTTCTATTTATATACAGAAAATGCATGCACCAGGGACTTATTTAATTTTAAACATTGGACTCTACTGCCCTCCAGTGGTTCAAAATATCCACTGTTTTACATGTTTCCATAAAAAGTTAATATTGAAAACTTGTCGGAGTGAACGTTTCTGTGATGAAGCCAAGACCACCAAAACACTGCAGAGTGTATATTGTTAGCCATAGGGTTACTGAATATGCATTTATGTTTTGAATGATAAAGTCATTATCAAATGAACACTTGAAACATTAATTTATTCCTTTCCTATAGTGTTCTTCACGTGACTGTTAGTTATGTCTTTATGAAATAAGGATTAACATTTTTAATATACTGTCTTATATATTCTACTGATAGGAAGGACATATTTTATATGTTGATGTAATAAATGGGTCAGCTCTAATCACCTGATTGAGAAAACTGACTGTAATGTAGTCTTCTACAGCTAGTATGCCAACTTTCAGGCCTTTTCCCTTATTAATGGTGTCTATATAGTGTTACACATTTAAGAATAACTTTTTTTCTGTATGTGATTGACAGAGAGAGTAGTATAAATGCACTTTATTTGAAAGTAAAACCTTCATTTTGCTGTTGTTTGTAAGTTAATCAGAAGAAAAACAAAATATACTGTATTCAAATATGGATTCTACAACACAAAAGTTCAAGTATAAAAACATTACACAACTCTCTGTTCACTGAAAGTGTATCTATTTGTACCCTGGGACATTTTTGTTTGTGATAGATGTGATTCAAATACAGACACCCAAAGTGCAGTATGTGGAATAAAATATTTTTTTTTCTCAAAATTTGCCACCTTTCAGTCTTTTTTTTCCCTGAAGCCTCATCTGTGATAGAAAACCCTGCAGTAACCCTTGCATAATTGTATCATGGTAAAGTTATTTTTGGCTAAAGTAAACATGCGGGTAATTATATAATAATAGACCAGTTTTTACAGCAAGGAATGTCTGATTCATCTGGGAATTAAGAGAGCTATGATTGTCATTTGACTCGGGCATGGCAAAAAAAAACAGTGTTATTTGTTAATTATTTAATATTTATTGTTGTTTTGTTCCTGTTTGAGCAAATCAAAATACCACATGTGAAAAGGCCCACAATTAAACATGTGGACATAAAACACTTAGGCTACATTTTCGCTTTTACTAGAGAGATTTGGAGAGACAGAGAGTTGACATAAAGCAAAGGGAGGGAGATATGCAGAGAACCGACCATGGGTTTTGAGCATGGTTTTGAGCCTAGGGGGAGGCTCTACCACTAGGCTACACCACGATCGCTCACCTTAATTTGACTTTTTTAATCAATCCCAAAAATGTATCGTCCGTCACACGTATTAAAAGTAATGTATATAACTATACAATACACAAACTATGTATGCATTGACTTAAAGACGATATAGTATTTTAGTCAATATAACTCTGCTAATGTCTATTTTCCATATTATCCAATCAGCTGTCTCACAGTGAATACTTAAGTTCAACCAATAGCGTTGCGTCAGGAAAGGACAACAGGAAGTCAGTGTCCTCTGCTGTCCGAGGGAATTGCTAATGCAGTGACTGGCAGGGGAGAGCTAAACCCGCTATTTGCTTATCTCCCGTTATCTCCACAACTGTGTGAATAAATTGGCTTGTTTGTCAGATGTGGGTACCGCGTACCGTACTGACATTTGCAGAATTTTGTTAGAGGGACGATCATTCCAGTTTGAGTGTTGAACGCCGGGTAATAGCTAGCATCTGAAAATGCTAACGTTAGCTCCTATTAGCAAAGGCTATTGCATTTAATTTATCTGTGAAGGCTGCAGTAGTGAAGAGAGATAAGAGCACTATAATGTTTCAACCATCTTCAAGATACCAACCAGCTTAACCGGCGTTGACAGCAGGTAGGCTTACCTAGTTATCATCAAGTGAAACTTTTACGTTTAGGTGAATACTTGGCGTGGGTGTTGTGTTAGGAACATGTATTGTTTTATGAACGACGAAGCAACAAAAATAATACACTTCAAATGTTATTTGCGTCCCTGCGAGATATTTAAAGACTTTATTAGAGTCGTGACAGATGAAACGATGACAGCCGAGGTAATCGGATGACTCTCGCAGGCGCCGAGAAAGAAAGCCGACGGTGGTAAAATACAAATCACATGATAGGGTTATTTTTTCGCACATAAATGTTCACATCAATGCAATCAGTGTCTTACCACCGTGCTTGTGTTCGCTGTTGAAACTGCTACTCATCGGTTTCAGGGCAGGGTAGAAACGTCATTGGTGCTTTTCTTTGTGTTGTGTTCATTGTGAAAGCAGCAGCAGCTGATGACGAATGACTTTACACTGACTGCGTTGTATTTATTTATACTTTACAGGAAGTGAGAACTTCCTGAAAAGTATATGGTTGAAGCGCAGTTTCCCTTTGACAGTGTGATAAACCAGTTATTTTCATTATTGATTACATGTCATAAAAATAAATGATTTAGTGGGAAACTGTCCATCACAATTTACAAAAACGCAAAGTGACTTATTCAAATAGCACAGTTTAGTTTTTTTATGGCTGACAGTCCAAAACCCAAAGAAAATCCATTTAGTTTGTCTAACTTGTATTTTTAAAAGGACCAAAATAACTTCCATGATTATTGCTATTATGTTTATCTCATATAAAAAAATAAAAAGCTGAAAAAGTTAAACATTGTATTGATCAACAATCTGATTATTTGAACAATCTGATTATTTTAATAAACTTATCAGCTCTACTGTAGACCATATACAATCATACAATCCAATTTTAGAGGTAAAAGACACCATATAGTATTCTGCAAATATTAAGTGAAATAAGTTTAAGAGTTGGTCAGGCATAGTTTGAAAAGTCAGTAATTTACCTGACCTCTTGCCATCTTCCTCCTTTTTCTTCTTGTTCTCCTGTCAGTTCTGTGTTGCTATGTCGACTATCCGAGTCCGGCTCTGAGTGCTCAGAGGCATGAACTCCGTTTCCCCCAGTGCAGCGCAGTACGTGGGGGGAGTGATGCAGGATGAGCTGGTGGAGAGCCGGAGGCAGCAGCCCCTGGAGCGTCAGGGCAGCTATGGCCCCAGGCCGCCGCAGACAGCAGACCCCAACAGAGAGGCAGCCGGAGAGCCTGACGAGATGGACAAGCTGAAAGCAAAACTGATGTCGGCATGGAACAACGTCAAATATGGTTTGTGTACTACGGCATAGGCGGATGTGTTTCTGGGTGCCTTTGTCTTGTTCTATTTGTTTGTTATGTTATGTTTATTTATTTATTATTTCCTTTTATTATTATTTTCCTCTTTCTGTAGGTTGGACTGTAAAATCCAAAACATCCTTCAACAAAATCTCGCCTGTCACTGTCCTGGGAACCTCCTATCTGCTTAACAGTGAAGGTAAGCTTTAAACGTGTTTTTAAAACATTTGAAGGTTAATCCCTTTCCCATCAGAGTGGCCTGTAAGCATTTCCTCTGTAGAAAGAGAGACATGGAGAAGATCAGGGGCCTCATTTATCAACGGTGCGTACGCACAATAGAGTGCGTACGTGGCTCACTAAGCAACATTTGCGATTTATCAAAAGTATACTTGACGGGAAGAAGTGCGGTGTTCCACGCACAATATAACCCATGCGTACGGACAAAAAGTGGAGAAAGGAGAACTGGCGACTCCAGTCGGCAGATGAATGAAGTACGAGAACGAATGTGTCTGTGTAAAATTAATCGTATTAAGCCATGCATGCATGCATGTCATACATCGGGAGTTCCTTTGCAAAACGGATAAAGCCATTCTTACAATTAATATGCCTCGACCGATTTTTCCATGGAGTGATACCAACAAAAACAAAACGAATTAGGATCTTAAATAGCCTACAAACGGAGACATATGAGTGCAAATAAAAACAAAATAGCAACGTTCGAATAAACTCTGCAGTTATTAAAGAATAACCTATCTGCATGTTGTGGAATTAATTCTGATAATATTGAGGTGGAATACAGCCTATTACTTTTACACTGACGCTGTTCTCGATGCCTCAGTCAGGCAGACAGGAGTGCACCTTTTCATACACTAATGATAAGCCTACTGTACATCACATAGGCTACTGTGATTTTTTTCACGGCTTTTAGTCCGTTTTATTTATGTGTTTTTCTTTGTGTTTAAGCACGTCGCAATTGTGTTTTGAAAGGGACTGTGAAGTTTATTATTAACCCTCCGCCGCCCGTCACTGCCCCTGGATGAATTCTCCGAATCTGTATCTCATGGGGGGTCTCAGTGCCCCCCGCTCGTGGCACAAACACTGTTGTGTGAGTGAGGATATGCACTTGTTTGCGTCCACTTTTATGTCGGATCACTTCTTTTTATTTCGGCCACAGCGTTCACAGAGATCGCCACAGGCTGCACTCTATCGCCTTTACGCTCACACTGCCACCAAACTATATTTTCCCTGTTCGCCACTTCTCCAACGGCTACTTCGGGGTGACCGCAGTGATCCACACCGTGTGGAGTTTATTTTTCCATTTCCCTTTCAGTCGGCGATTGCCACTACCGCCTTCATGCACTCAGTAAATGATATTCATTCGGGCGTGTCGATGACTATGTATGGGTAAATATGGGCGGTACGTGAAGCCCGCAAAGGCTGCGCCACATTTAGAGTTGATTGTGATTTATAAAGGGAAATAGGCGTAGGACGTGAGTGCGCACTGCTTCATAAATCGGAAAATATCTTTCGCACGCACTGCCCTAAATCCTACGAAAGCAACCTTCTAACGCAAATCCTACGCAAAGTTTGATAAATGAGGCCCCAGACCACAGGTGTTGTAGTGATGTGTGTTTTTAGTTAACTTCGGGGGTGTAACCCTTTTCCTCTGAAAAGTTGCTGTGTTTTACATCAGAGAATACAAAGCTGTAGATGTTTAATAAAAAATAAAAAATAAAATAAAAAAAGGCTTCTATTTCAGACATGTAAGGTTCTCTTTCTTTCTCTTGGCCTCATCTCAGACGAGGTGGAGCGGTTTCGTCTGGCTTTTTTGTCCAGGATTTGGCTGACCTACAGGAGGGAGTTTCCTCAGCTGGAGGGCTCCACCTGGACCACTGACTGTGGCTGGGGCTGTATGCTGCGCAGTGGCCAGATGCTGCTGGCACAGGGGCTCCTGGCCCATTTGATGCCAAGAGGTTTGTTTCTCTGACAGTTACACAAACACACACATTCACAAATTGAAGGAGCATTATGTGTTGTCCTTTCTAGACCCGTTTTTAAAAGGCTGGTTTATGTTATTTTTCCTACTCAGTGAAACAGATTCAGTTATCTCCCTCTAGTGTAACTTATATTACATCTCTCCTTTTTAAATTGATAAGACTGAGCTGATTATTTTGTCTGGTGAGAGATCATCTGACACATTTGACCTCCTTTCTTCGTTGAATGTCAAGGGCTCTTCCCAATTTTTGTATCCCTCGTGCACGTTCTTATATACTAAATTTTTTCACTCATTATTTTTTTTATTCACACATATTTTATGCACTAACTTGTCCTGTTTTATCTCTGTTTATTTTCATCAAAGACAGTGTTCGTCTGTCTCAGAGCTCTTTTTACACTGGGTCTCTCTTCTGCTATCTCACTTTGTGTTTACAAAAAAAAAACATTTACTCCATGCTTATCAGTGTGACATTCAAAAAGTTTCTACTGTCTTGATTTGTTCAAAGCTAGAAAACCGAACAACATGTAAGAAATAAAATATCCCCACTTCTTTAGCCTTGCTGTAATAGATTACTTTTGTGAACCTTTTTGTTCTCTGTAGACTGGGCTTGGCCGGACGCTCAACAGCTAACCGAGGTGGATTTTGAGGTGTTGAGACCACGCTCACCGGCCCGAGCTGGGGGTGTCCCCATCCCCTCCTTTGGCTCTCCACGAGGATCCAGCACCTCTGAAAAGTCTCTGCCCAGTGAACAGGCGCCTAAATGCAGCCTGAAACAGAGACCTGAGTCTGCAAGGGACAGGCAGGCAGAGCCAATCCACCACAAGCTGGTCACCTGGTTCGGGGATCAGCCCACAGCACCTTTCGGGGTTCACCAGCTGGTGGAAATCGGCAAAAGTTCAGGGAAGAAGGCCGGTGACTGGTATGGCCCCTCTATAGTGGCACACATCCTAAGGTAAGGGCAGTGGAAGAAGCTTTCTCTTAACACACAAAGCTCCACACCTTTGTTAAATGATTTAGATGACACTTGACCATCGTTTGAAGTTATGAATACATTTATTTCAGGAAAGCAGTAGCCAAAACGTCAATGGTACACAACCTGGCTGTATATGTGGCTCAGGATTGCACTGGTGAGATTAAGACTATATATTTGCTGAATTGGATAATTACTCCATGTGAGAGTTCACTTAAGATTTAACTCTATATTTCTTTATTTTCTCTAGTATGTACTCATTTTTGGGAAAATGTCCTTCTTGGTTGTTTTTCTTATGTGTGCATATTTCTTCTCATGGTGTTTCTGCACAGTGTACAAAGAGGATGTGATGCGTCTATGTGACCTGTCACTAAGCCAGACTCCCCCTGATCTGTCCAGCCAGGCCTGGAAGTCTGTCATTATACTGGTGCCTGTACGGCTGGGAGGGGAAGCCCTCAACCCGTCCTACATCGAATGTGTCAAGGTCTGCATATTCTGCCTCAAAGCACCAATCCATAGACACCCTCTGTGTTCCTGAGAGTAAACGTTTCATAAAGAATATTGCTGCCGGGGTACTCGTGGTGTAGTGGTTAGAGTGCCCCCCAATAAAGGTTCAGTCCTCAGAAGCAGCAGACCACGGGTTCAAATCTGGCTTGTGGTGTTCTCTGCATGTCATTCCCCTCTATGCCCTCATTTAATCTCTGTCTTAATAAAGCATAAAAATGCCATTAAAAAAAATTAAAAAAAAAGAATATTGCTCCTAAACTCGTATTTAAAACAGTGTGTTTACTTCCAGAACATCCTAAAGCTGGACTGTTGTATTGGAATCATCGGAGGCAAACCGAAGCATTCACTTTACTTTGTTGGCTTCCAAGGTGAGACCCAGCCTCTTATTTTTTTCTTTGAAAGACTGAATGGAGCAACATATTCCTTAGAAAGAGCTTAACTCGTGGTGTTTTTGTGCATGATCCCCCACTTAAGAAACCTCCTCTTGGATATATGAAAACGTCATGCATCAGTTTTCTAGACGGGCAGTGATTTTGTACTTTAATTCTGTTTTTAATTCCTCTACCTGTACGTTAGATGAGCAGCTGCTCTATCTGGACCCTCACTACTGCCAGCCTGTGGTGGATGTTTCTCAAGCCAACTTCTCACTGGAGGTAGGTTGTGCTGTCTGTGTCTGTCTTCTACATTTTTGTCTGTCTGCCTTTTTTATCTATGCTCAATACCGTTTTGACTGTAAGTTACATATTACATGTCCTGTCATGAACTTTTATTGATATGTTTTTGTATGACCTCTGTGTCCCTCTGTCACCGTCCAGTCGTTCCACTGTAGCTCCCCCAAAAAGATGCCCTTCAACCGCATGGATCCAAGCTGCACCATCGGCTTTTATGCCAAAACCAAGAAGGACTTTGAGTCTTTATGTTCTGCTGTCAGTGTGGTGAGTCTTTGCACCATGATCTGGCTTTAAAGGCTTGATAGCATTTAATTAAAGAAGAGCACATAACTTCTTTTACTACTTCCACTTGCTATTCTGTTAAGGCATAGGTTCACAATTTGTCTTAAAATTATAGAAAGGTGCCAATTTAAATACTGCAACAGTTTTTTTGTTTGGTCTAATAAATAATCGTTTTCATACTATCAAGAGAACAATCTCTGTTCTGTTGAAAAAATACAATCAGAAGTTTATTCTTAAGATAATATGTGGCTTGAGTTACCCAAATAAACAGCTGTCTTTTTAGAACAAGATTTTCTTATATAACTTTCCCTCCACATAGAAGCTAACACTGGGTCTGTGAAAATTCAAAGAGGGGGTTTTAGGTAGGGGGTAACCGAGACACAACATAAAAATAAGACTTCTCTGCTCCCAGGAACCACGATTGCAGGTATTTGCTTGGTGTAACGTACTAAGGTGATTGGTTAACAAAATCCACAGAAGCTATGCTTATGTTTATCAAATATTTTACCATCATTAACCTCTTTCGTTTTTACACTCACTGCAGCCAGGCATCCTTTCTTCTCCCAGCATGCTGTTCTTAAACAAAAATATAAACTGGTCACCTGATTATTGGTATAAAACCGAATGCAACGATGGAAGTAATCAAAATTGAAAGTTACATTTTTTTTCACAAATGTTGTAAAAAGACTTGTTTTGTTATTGGATTTTATGCATTCTCTTTAAGTGATGTTTTTTCCTGTTTAATCAGTCTTCTTCAGTGAGGTATTCTGTAGGGTTGTGGGAGAGTTTTGACCATGTTCTGTTGTCCTCGCAGGCCCTGTCTCTATCGAAGGAGAAATACCCCATCTTTACCTTCATAGAGGGCCGGGGGCAGGATTATGGACTTGAGGGTCACAGCAGCATTAACAATGCACCTGCAGCCCACATTCTGCCCACGGGCAATCTGGAAAAGAGCAACAACAGAAGAAACAGTGATGAGTTTGTCTTCTTGTAAGGATGCTCTCTCTGCTCTGACCTGTGGAGGGCAGAAAAGGACTCTTCATTTCCTCTCAAAGGGAAGGACTTCAATTCTGCTGAAGGTGCAGCATCAAAGCTGACATGACTCTTTTGTGCTTTATTGCCTTCACTGGTCAATAGAAATAAAATAAAAATTAAGTGGCTCCTTCACCTTTTGTGTGGATGGGTAAACTAAACTAATAAGCATTACTTTAATTGGTATGGACTGGATATTATTTTCCTAGCAAAAGGCACGATTTCAAAATGGATCATGGTTAGAAATGTAAAATCAAATACACTCAACTTTTGTGTTTTGGTCGTGAACAGGATGTGCTGAAGGTGACGTGTGATCCACATGATATTTAATTAACTCACTGGTCAGGTATGGGGAGGGGCCTTATATTATTCTTGTATTATATACCATCTGCTGTACATCACCTTTTTAATTTTCTTTATTTACATTTATTTATCAGGTGTATGAATGTCTGTTTTAGTGTGAGCGAGTGCAGGGTTGTTGTGATTTCCTTTTTGTCTTTAGTAAGTGTACCGATGTTAAGGAGTTTGTCACATGTTTCTTTTAGAAATTTCATATTCTTCCCAGAGCATCTCGAACAGGTGTGAAATTTGTCTAGTGTTGCAGTATGACCCCAATATCCCACAGTTGAAAAAGAACATGATTTCCCACATGCTTTGGCACTCCATTATTGACCATTAAGAATAAGAAACACTTGCAGTAATCTGCTTTTTTACAAATTTCCTAAAGAGCAGCTTCTGACTCCTGACTTGGGGGTGGGAGAAAATCTTTTTATTGGAGATAATTGACTATTTTCTTTTGGTAAGATGCAGTTTATCCCCTGAAGCAGGATTATAAAGTTATAAGATACTTGTGCAAGGTAAAACCCAGAACAGCTCTTTTTTACTTAAGTTATGGGTTTTACTTGTCAAAGTGTTAAAACTAGTAATACCGGCACAAGCCGATTGGAGTGTCTGCCTGGAGCTTCTGTTGCAATGCCAGTTGTGTTTTGTCTGTCTCCTTTTCTACATGAAGGCTACTACTGCAAGTTGCACTACTACTGTTGTTTGGTTTGTTGTTCTGATTAAACTTCAAACACTGGAATCACATGTTACTCATGTCTCATACACTGTTTTTGAAGACATGTACTCCATGTGCTAAAATGTGCAGAAGAAGCTCTAGCTATTTAGTATCATGCAATGTTCGTCTTTAAAATGTCCTCAGAGGAATTAATGTCTTGGGGCTTTTTGAACTAACCAACTGTGCTGTATACAGCAAATGTTAGGCTACAAAGAAGGGATAGTTACTCTGTGTAAAATGTTGCTGTAGTTAAGATTCAGTCTATTAGATATTTTAGTTTATTGTAGAGGAATTATACTGCAGTCGGTCATCACAATGTGATTTTCTTTGATTTTCTTTCTCTGTGTGTGACTCTAGCTAGAGTATGATCAAGATCTAAAAAGCCATTAAAAAAAACTTTGATTGCACATAACTAGTTTTTCCATCTAGTGTGTGGTGGTGGTAGTATTCATGATCACTTCAACTCAAACTGATCAAATATGGATTTAGTTTTGTGAACTTTTCTCCTGGGTAGAATACTCACTATTAAAACAAATAAATAAAATTTAAGTAATTCAGAAGCCTACAATAACTACTATTCGAATATGAAACCCTAATTCATCACGTTGTAACAGTCCTATTCACATTAATTCATTAAAATGTTGAAAAGGAAAGGAAACAGGAAACTAAATTAGTGTAGATGCATTTTTTTCAAAAGTTGATTGTATCATATCATCATACCAGACTTGTATCTTCATATTTTTTAATGTTCATAATGAAACTAAGATGAACATGTTAATATTATAGTCCAAACTTCATGTACAGTCTGAGCCATGGTCTGAGAGCAGAGCCTTTTCACTGCTAACGCATGCGCGGCGCGCTAGCGAACAGGCAGCCGTGACTAGACATTCGGTCATAGGAGCGGCGGAGGGGGCGCTCGAGCCACGGCGGTGAAACAAATCAACGCTAGAAGGCAGATTACGAAGAGGGTGAGTGGACTAATTGCGACAACCGCTGCGTCTTCTTTCATCTCCCCCAAAAATAAACTCGGGAGCGCAGAATTTCTCCTCGAACTACCTGTCCTGTGGATGCGGGTAGGTCAGTAGCACAAGCACATTCCGCCATTCCCCCTTTTTATATTTAACGAGACACCCTACCATGGTCTGGAGTGAGGGAATTCTCAGTAGAATGGGCTCATGTACATAATTTGCTGTATATGCCCGTGCTCAGTAGAAGTGCAGTGGTAGACCCTGCAGCTGTAATGCATATGGGCGCAACGGGTGTTTTGGTGCAGCGCATCAGGAGAATGAAGTCCTATAGGCGTGTTCCTAAATTCACGAATATCATGAAAGATTGTGCGACCACTTAATTTATTAGAAAAGCATAATTGAAGGCATATAAAGCTTGAGTGCCAGGATTTGTTAAAACATATTAAAAAAAATCAAACCATTTGATGAATGCATATTTATTACTAACCTTTACATACTGCATTGCCACACTTCTTTGCAAACATTTACTTATTTCTCTCTCTCACCCTCTCACCTTATGTCCCTTATTTGTCTCTTTTCTATAATGCCGATGCTGCTAATCCAGGAGGAGCAGGAGAACCAGGGCAATGTCCACCCCAGATCCCCCCATGGGAGGCACCCCTCGCCCAGGTCCGGGTCCCTCCCCGGGGCCCTCCCCAGGCTCCTCTCACAGTAGGATGGGCCCCAGCCCTGGACCCCCCTCTGGACATTCACAGCCAGGGCCCTCTGGGTATGGCCAGGACAACATGCATCCTTTGCACAAAGTAAGGACTACATCCTTTTGGAAACAGGTGGAGAGTGTCAGCAGTTATTTCTTAAAATCATATTCCAAAAATGTCCATTATCCATATGAAATACTTCATATAATATCATATTCAAATAGAAAAGGGATGTTCTTATGACCTTGTACTGTGTAGGGAAATAAAATAGGGATACGTTTATAATAGCTCCACTATTTTATACTGGCAGATGCTGATTGACAGTGGCACATTATAACTCATACACCAATCCTTATTTCAGAGAGCAATCGTTAGTCTAATTTCTAAAATGATATGAAGTACAATGCCATTATTTTGCTATGCCTTTCATATTATATATCATGTTTTAGTATTTATTGTAATGTGATTTCCCCCTAGCAGACCTACAGTATATTACATTTGCAGCTACTTAATAATTTCCCCACTGTCTGGGACACATTTGAACTCTGTGATTTCTCCCACAGCCCATGGAGAGCTTACACGAGAAGAGCATGAGCGAGGAGAGCCGCTTCAGTCAGATGAAGGGACTGTCAATGAGACAGGGCGGACACAGTGGTATGGGCCCTCCACCGAGTCCTCTAGACCAACACTCCCAAGGTGCTTATCATACGCAGAATCATCTTAAGCAATGTCATCCTTTCCAGCATTGTGTAAGACAAGACTTTAACACATTTATTTCAATATTACGGTGTCACATCTCAGTCCAGCTCGAACAAAGCCAGCGTTAGCAGTCAGGTAGTAACTTTGTGGCTGGGCCTCTGCATGCAGTCAACTATAAGGAAGAGATGAAACAAGATAAACAGACAGGCTTAGCATTGTGAGTCAGTGTTTAAAAGTTATGAAATAACAGTCTGGCGGGACTTGAATTGTGGTAAAGAATAAGTCATTGTTTATCTGGCAGTGTGCTCCAGGAAGTCACTGCAAAAGAAAATAACCATATTTCCCAAAATGCAAATGTTTCCTTCAGCCCGGTGAGTGCTCTTGTTCTGAGTGCTGTCTGTCTTTCTGTCTGTGTCTTGAAGGTTACCATTCTCCATTAGGCGGCTCCGACCACTCCAGCCCCGTCCCTTCTAATGGTCCTCCCTCTGGACCTCTTATGCCTTCATCGTCGTCGTCGTCCTCCTCTGGTGCTCACGGTTCTGCCTCTGCACCTTTGGATGGCCCGGCTGGAGATCAACACACTCTGGGCCCCAGTAACCGTCTGGGACCAGCAGGTAGCTCCGGCCCGGGTCCTAGCCCTGGACCCAGTCTGGGCTCCAGTATTACCGGCCTGGGATCTGGTCTTGAACCTGGAGGCCATGGAGGTCCCGGCGGCCCTACTCCCTTTAACCAGAACCAGCTACACCAACTCAGAGCCCAGATCATGGCTTATAAGATGCTAGCCCGGGGACAGCCCCTACCCGACCACCTCCAGATGGCTGTCCAGGGGAAAAGGCCGATGCCTGGAATGCAGCAGCAGCCCATGCCGAGCCTGGCTCCTGGAGTGGGATGCGGGCCAGTGATTGGACCGGCAGGACCAGGGCCAATGGGCTCGGGCTACAGTCGAGCTCATGGTGAGCATTCATGGGAAATATCTGGAATGCCAAGTTATATCCTACAGTCTGATGGGTAATAAAAATACATTAGATTCATACTGGTATGGAACTTTAAATCTTATTACTGCAGTTACTTTCCCAAAACTCCCACATTTGTCTTCTCAAATTGGAAAGGACCTGTGTTATACATATGCCATAAGACTTAATAGAATATCTCCTTATTTCTTTAGGAATGATGGGTCCAAACATGCCTCCTCCAGGCCCATCTGGTACTCCAGCTGTGATGCAGGTACAAAACCCAAACGGACCTCCCAAGTGCTGGCCTGAAGGTATGTGGTGCTGCTGTAAGACCTTGTGAAAGCCGTCATCCTCTTTTGCTGTTGAGCTAGTGTGAGTACCTTTGTTGAAACCTAACTCTGATACTGACGGAATTGGCAGCTTGTTTGCCCATATAAATTCCATTTATAACCCTTAATCCACTCTAATGTTATTAGTTAGACACATGTGCTTTTCCTGCTCTGACATGTCAAAATGTCTGATGGGTACTGTAATGTCCCAATATATTGTAGACTACGGTAGCACTTTCAGCAGCAATGGTATTGATCTTTCCTTTATTTAAATCACTTCACTTGCCTCCAGGTCCAATGGTGAATGCAGCAGCCCCCTCCAACACATCCCAAAAGCTGCTTCCCCCACAGCCCACCGGTCGGCCCTCTCCTGCCCCCCCTTCAGTTCCCCCCGCTGCCTCCCCAGTCATGCCTCCACAGACGCAGTCCCCCGGCCAGCCTGCACACCCCACTCCCATGATGCCTTACCACGCCAAGCAGAACCGCATCACCCCCATTCAGAAACCCTGTGGGCTCGACCCAGTGGAGATACTGCAGGAGAGGGAGTACAGGTACAGCACCGCCTTTTGTGGAAGCACAGATCACACCACTTTAATATTACTGTTTCTGGGGAGTAAATAGATTTTAACTTTCGCAATTTGAAACTGAGAGGTTGTCGTATCTATGTTGTACCATAAATAGTAAACATTACTGTTTCAACTTTCAACAGTGCCACACACTTACCATAAGCTTTTTTTGTATACTGTACAGCAGAGGTATTCAAAATCAGGAAAGTAGAAAAAAACCATAAAAATTTTATAATACATAATGAAATAACTGCAAATCAGTGCTGTTTATGCTTTCGCAGGCTACAGGCTCGCATTGCTCATCGTATCACCGAGCTGGAGAACCTGCCGGGCTCTCTGGCTGGTGATTTAAGAACCAAAGCTACTATAGAGCTCAAAGCCCTCCGACTGCTTAACTTTCAGAGACAGGTGTGCACTACCTTATCAAGCGTCACATTTTCACCTTCACTTTCAACCTTCACACCGTCACATGTTTCGTATTTTCAGTGGTGGTGATGATAATGACTGAGTCCTCTTGGTTGTATACGTGTATGTGTTCTGGACTCTCCACAGCTGCGTCAAGAGGTGGTGGTGTGTATGCGTCGTGACACAGCTCTGGAGACTGCCCTTGATGCCAAGGCCTACAAGCGAAGCAAGCGCCAGTCCCTGAGAGAGGCCCGCATCACGGAGAAACTGGAGAAACAGCAGAAGGTTGAGCAAGAGCGCAAACGCAGGCAGAAGCATCAGGTAGAGGACAAATGCAGCTGTGACGTTCCCTTCGCTAAGATTAAAAGCGGTATTTTAAAAATGACTTCTCTCTTTTCCTTTGTTTTGTTTTTCTTTGTCCTTCACCAATCATCCTTGTGCTCTAATCTTAGGAGTACCTCAACAGCATCTTGCAGCACGCCAAAGATTTCAAGGAGTACCACCGCTCCATCACAGGCAAAATGCAGAAACTGACCAAAGCCGTGGCCACCTACCACGCCAACACTGAGCGGGAGCAGAAGAAAGAGAATGAGCGTATCGAGAAAGAGAGGATGAGGAGGCTTATGGTAAGAACAAAGCAAAATGGCAGCAAACACACACAGCAACACCAGTAGTTGCATATGGCCGTGCATGTTACACTCTTGCCAGTATATACCCCCCCTCCCTCCTTCACCCCCCCGCCCCCACACACACATACACACACATGTATACACACATGTGTATGTGTCTCTCCTCCCAGGCCGAGGATGAGGAGGGTTATCGTAAACTGATTGACCAGAAGAAGGATAAGCGTCTGGCCTACCTGCTGCAGCAAACTGACGAGTATGTGGCCAACCTCACAGAACTGGTCAGAGCTCACAAAGCTGCCCAGGCCCTCAAGGAGAAAAATAAGAAGAAGAAGAAAAAGAAGAAGGTATGGAAACCAGTGGGCGATGGATGGACCTGTTGCAATGTTGTAAAGTGTAATTTTCTCTGAGCTAAAGCACCAAAAAAAACAATGTTTTATAATCAGTGACTTTCACACCTAAGAGCTGTATGTGATCTGTATGTTGGGATTAGTCAGCTACTTCTTGTCTTTCAGTTGGAGAACGCAGAGGGTCAGACTCCTGCTCTGGGTCCAGATGGAGAGGTGAGCAGATGCTGCAGCTGATGCAGTGATGGCAGAACTTCAGATTACTGTTTATATATTCCAGTAAAGAAGAGAGGTAGTTAAAGCAGACATTTAGTGTCAATAATTTTGTTTATTCAAATACACATTTGCTCTTTAAATTTGCTAGATTCAAAATGCAAACCTGATTGTGTGTTTGGTTGCTTCCTGTAGTCTTATAAACACAACGGAGAACAAATTTCACACAAAGCTTCACTGGGGGTAGTGTTTAGCTGTTATGTGCTGTCATGGCAAAAAATACAATCTGTAACTGTGTAACATTTAGATCAGATAGATAGCACTAACAAACATTGCATTATACATATCTAAACATGATCTCTATATGCAACAGGGGACTAAACTTCAAAGCCCAGGGGCCTCATTTATAAACGTGGCGTATGCCCAGAAGAGGGCGCACGCCAATTTCTATGCAAACATTGCGATTTATAAAAAGCAAACTTGACGGGAAGATGTGCGGTCCTCCACGCAGACCCATGCGTACGCACAGAAAGTGTAGAAAGGAGAAACGGCGACTCCGTCGGCACATGTATGAGGTGCGAGAACGAATGTGTTTGTGTAAAATGAATCCAGATATAGGCCTATTATAAGCCATGTAGGTCTATCATATATGGAGTTCCTCTGCAAAACGGATGAAGCCATTCTTACAACTAATAAAAAATGCCTTCACGGATTTTTCCATGGAGTGATACCAACAAAAAACAAAACGAATTAGGATCTTAAATAGCCTACAAACGGAGATAAGTGCAAATAAAAATAAATAAAAACGTTCGAATTGTTAAGTTGCATGTTATCTACTGCGCGTGCGCGGCAAGCGTAGTGGCTGTTCTCTGACTGTGAATAATGGCGACGGCCATGGTTGTGCATGTGATATGCTAACGTTCAGTAAAAGTCTAAACTCGAACAACTGTCGTTGTGGTTATTGGATTAACATTGGTAGCAGAGGATGGCCGCTGCTGTGAATTACAAAATTCCGCCACCGTTTGACGAGAAGACGTCATACGAAAGCTGGAAAAATGAGATCGAAATATGGAGACTCGTCACCGAACTGGATAAAAAGAAGCAAGCCTTGGCGGTTACCTTGTCGCTAAAGGGGAGAGCCAAGGCTAGCGCTCTGGAAATTGCTGCTGGCGACTTAAATTCCGACACGGGAATGACTGCACTTCTGACTAAATTGGACTCGGTGTTTTTGAAAGAAGAAAAGGACCGGCAGTACGAGGCGTACACACAGTTCGACCGGATCGCTAGAGGAAGCAGTACTTCAATGGTGGATTACATCATTGGTGTGAATGCTGAAAGCATTCACAGCTTTAATATTCTGCGTATTTATTCTTATTATTATTGGTGTGAATGCTGAAAGCATTCACAGCTTTAATATTCTGCGTATTTATTCTTATTATTATTATTATTATTATTCCGTACGTTCTTTGGCCTTCAATAACTTCAACATACTTCAACCTTCATACAACTTCCACATATCAATATTTTCAGCTCTTCAAGGGCTTTCATGGGCCATTTCAACATTTTCAAAAAAATTCATAATTTCATATTTATTCAACGTTTTATGAAAAATATTCAGATCCCAGCCACTCATTCATACTTATTCCCACAAACTTCATATACACCTTCAATTGTTCAGCTATTTCAGGACATTAATCTGTATGATTCAGAATTTTTTGCTACACTGCAAAATTTCAAATAAATTCAACTTTTATGAATTTTAATATTTCATGCAAAATTATGATGGTCCCTACTCATTCATACTTCATCGTAGAAACTCGATTTCAAGTTCTTCCTGTTCGTCTTGCACAGGAGCATACTTTCATAATTCAATATTTTTTCATAAAATGTATAACTTCAGAGATATTAAAGGTTTAATAAACAAACAATCTCTCCATGCAAATGAATAGGGAAGGATCCAAACTCGAAGAGTTTGGACATGACGCCAAACCTATCTGCTCATTCATACGTCATCCTAGAAACATGATTCTAACATATAAATATTCAGCTGACTTCCCTCTTTCATAAACATAAACAGTTTTTTCAACAAATGTTTAGTTTTCTCATGAGACAGCCTTGTTTGAAGGCACGCATTATCAAAATCAAACAGTGAGTGGATGGAGCTACACTCCATGATCGGATGTCAAATGAACTCCATTTTCAACTTGCTGGCCTAACCAAATTGTTTACAATACAGACCCAAATGTCACAGTGAATATTAATTGGAATCTTCTCATTCTCACGGTACCATCATTTTTTCTGTCAGACAAACGGTTTGCGAGATACAGCCATTAGTTCGGGCTTAGCGTTCATTTAAAACCTCTGTCTGTGTGACAGGGGATTTGGGGACACAAGTGTCTGTACGTGTGTAGATTAGCAGCTGTTTACAATTGACACTGATTAGCTCTCTGTAACCATGGTAACACCATTGGCACGTGCACCTGTCTATGACTCAACGATGACATCATTGGCTAATGTAGGTCAAACTCCATAGAGAGCACAGAGAGAGAGACACACACACACACACACACACACACACACACACACACACACACACACACACACACACACACACACACACACACACACACACACACACACAGACACACACACTCACCCTGCACATACCACAGAGACAGACACACACACACACACACACACACAGACACACACACACACACACACACACACAGACACACACACACACACAGACACCCACAGACACACACACACACACACAGAGACACACACACACACACACACAGACACACACACACACACACAGACACCCATACACACACACACACACAGACACACACACACACACAGAGACACACACACACACACACACAGAGACACACACACACACACACACACACACACACACACACACACAGACACACACACACACAGACACACACACACAACACACACACACACACACACACACACACAAACAGACACACAGACACCCACACACACACACACACACACACACAGACACACACACACACACACAGACACACACAGAGACACACACACACACAGACACACACACACACAGACACACACACACACACACAGAGACACACACACACACACACACACACACACACACAGAGACAGACACACACACACACACACACACACACACACAGACACACACACACACACACACACACACACACACACACACACACACACACACACACACACAGACACACACACGCACACACATGCACACACACATGCACACACACACACAAAGACACACACACACACACACACACACACACACGCACGCACGCACACACACAAACACCCTACACAGACACACAGACACACACACACACACACAGACACACACACACACACACACACACACACACACACACACACACACACACACAAAATTCAAGTTGCCTTTACTCAGTCAGTTTTCATCCGATAAACTTCATACCACATTCTACATGTTCAGCTCCTTCAGGACATTACATGGTAGTATTCTGATTGAGCTGAACACAGGGTTGGGGGTTCAATTCCCCATTCCAACACCAAATTTTAGACTTCACCAGATTTTCTTAAAATTTTGCACAGATGTTGATTATGACTCAGAGATGACATCACAAGAGTTTAGAGGTCAAAGGTCAAATTTCAAGGTCACTGTGATGTTGCCTTTTGTGACTGCATTCTCATGAACGCTTCCACGGTTTTTCTTCAAATTTTTCACAAATGTTGATTCTGACTCAAAGATGAACTGATTAAATTTTGGAGGTCATACTTCAAGGTCATAATTCATTCCTCAATTCAGCTAGAAAGTCCATTCAAACTTCCAAATATTCCACATTTTTCAAACATTCTATTATTCAACCATTCTGTTGATTCAGATATATTCATCCTTCGTTCTTCATCAACATTCAGCAGTGAAGCGTCAGCTTCTTCAACATTAGCGTCAGCATTCACACCGCAATTTCTTCAAGGAATTGCAATTCTAGTTATTATTATTATTGGTGTGAATGCTGAAAGCATTCACAGCTTTAATATTCTGCGTATTTATTCTTATTATTATTATTCCGTACGTTCTTTGGCGTTCAATAACTTCAACATACTTCAACCTTCATACATGTTCAACATATCAACATTTTCAGCTCTTCAAGGGCTTTCTTGGACCATTTCAACATTTTCAAAAAAATTCATAATTTCATATTTATTCAACGTTTTATGAAAAATATTCAGATCCCAGCCACTCATTCATACTTATTCCCACAAACTTCATATACACCTTCAATTGTTCAGCTATTTCAGGACATTAATCTGTATGATTCAGAATTTTTTGCTACACTGCAAAATTTCAAATAAATTCAACTTTTATGAATTTTAATATTTCATGCAGAATTATGATCGTTCCTACTCATTCATACTTCATCGTAGAAACTCCATTCAAAGTTTGTCCTGTTCGTCTTGCACAGGAGCATACTTTCATAATTCACAATTTTTTCATAAAATGTATAACTTCAGAGATATTAAAGG
Source organism: Ammodytes marinus (assembly GCF_949987685.1). Lineage (NCBI taxonomy): Eukaryota > Metazoa > Chordata > Actinopteri > Uranoscopiformes > Ammodytidae > Ammodytes > Ammodytes marinus. Next base: position 16,952,781 of record NC_137235.1, read on the forward strand.
TTTAATAAACAAACAATCTCTCCATGCAAATGAATGGGGAAGGATCCAAACTCGAAGAGTTTGGACATGACGCCAAACGCTTCTCCTCATTCATACTTCATCCGAGAAACTTAATTCTAACATATAAATATTCAGCTGACTTCCCTCTTTCATAATCTTAAACAGTTTTTTCAACAAATGTTTAGTTTTCTCATGAGACAGCCTTGTTTGAAGGCACGCAAACTCAAAATCAAACAGTGAGTGGATGGAGCTACACTCCATGATCGGATGTCAAATGAACTCCATTTTCAACTTGCTGGCCTAACCAAATTGTTTACAATACAGACCCAAATTTCACAGTGAATATTAATTGGAATCTTCTCATTCTCACGGTGCGATCATTTTTTCTGTCAGACAAACGGTTTGCGTGTGAGAGGCAGAAGTTCGGGCTTAGCGTTCATTTGAAAACGCCTCTCTGTTTCATCCCTGAGGGGGAGAGATCACTAACTGCATGCATAACAGCTGTTTGCAATTGAGACACTGATTAGCTGTCAATCACTATAGAGACCTCTGCACCTGTCTGTGACATCATAGGCTAATATGTAGGTCAAACTCCAATCATTAGGATCCATAGAGAGAGAGAGAGGGAGGGAGAGACACACACACACACACATACACACACACACACACGCACACACACACACACCAGACACACACACACACACACACACACACACACACACACACACACACACACACACACACACACACACAGAGAGACACACACACACACACACACACACACACACACACACACACAGACACACACACACACACACACACACACACACACACAGAGAGACACACACACACACACAGAGAGACACACACACACACACACACACACACACACACACACACACACACACACACACACACACACACACACACACAGAGACAGACACACACATAGACACCCACACACACACAGACACACACACACACACAGACACACACACACACACAGACACACACACACACACACACACACACACACACAGAGACACACACAGAGACAAACACACACACAGACACACACACACACACACACACACACACACATATACACACACACACACACAGACACACACACACACACACACACACACACCCTACATATACCACAGAGACAGACAGACACACACGCACACACACACACACACACACACAGAGAGACACACACACACACACACACACACACACACACACACACAGAGACACACACACACACACACACACACACACACACACACACACACACACACACACACACACAGACACACACACACACACACACACACACAGAGACACACACAAACACACACAGAGACACACACACACACATAGACACCCACACACACACACACACAGACACACACACACACACACACACACACAGAGACACACACAGAGACAAACACACACACACACACACACACACACACACACAGAGACACACACACACATATACACACACACACACACCCTACATATACCACAGAGACAGACACACACACGCACACACATGCACACACACATATGCACACACACACACACACACACACACACACAAAGACACACACACACACACACACACCAAAGTGAGACACACTCACAGACACACACGCACGCACGCACACACACAAACACCCTACACAGACACACAGACACACACACAGACACACACACACACACACACACACACACAGACACACACACACACACACACACACACACACACAAAATTCAAGTTGCGTTTACTCAGTCAGTTTTCATCCGATAAACTTCATACCACATTCTACATGTTCAGCTCCTTCAGGACATTACATGGTAGTATCCTGATTGAGCTGAACACAGGGTTGGGGGTTCGATTCCCCGTTTCAACACCAAATTTTAGACTTCACCGGATTTTCTTAAAATTTTGCACAGATGTTGATTATGACTCAAAGATGAACTGGTTACATTTTGGAGGTCATACTTCAAGGTCATAATTCATTCCTCAATTCAGCTAGAAAGTCCATTCAAACTTCCAAATATTCCACATTTTTCAAACATTCTATTATTCAACCATTCTGTTGATTCAGATATATTCATCCTTCGTTCTTCATCAACATTCAGCAGTGAAGCGTCAGCTTCTTCAGCATTAGCGTCAGCATTCACACCGCAATTTCTTCAAGGAATTGCAATTCTAGTTGGTGTGAATGCTGGAAGCATTCACAGCTTTAATATTCTGCGTATTTATTCTTATTATTATTATTTTTATTCCGCCACTTTTTAGGCGTTCAATAACTTCAACATACTTCAACCTTCATACATGTTCCACATATCATTATTTTCAGCTCTTCAAGGGCTTTCTAGGACCATTTCAACATTTTCAAAAAATTTCATAATTTCATACTTCTTCAACGTTTTATGAAAAATATTCAGATCCCAGCCACTCATTCATACTTATTCCCACAAACTTCATATACACCTTCAATTGTTCAGCTATTTCAGGACATTAATCTGTATGATTCAGAATTTTTTGCTACACTGCAAAATTTCAAATAAATTCAACTTTTATGAATTTTAATATTTCATGCAAAATTATGATGGTCCCTACTCATTCATACTTCATCGTAGAAACTCGATTTCAAGTTCTTCCTGTTCGTCTTGCACAGGAGCATACTTTCATAATTCAATATTTTTTCATAAAATGTATAACTTCAGAGATATTAAAGGTTTATTAAACATAAAAGTCTCTCCATGCAAATGAATAGGGAAGGATCCAAACTCGAAGAGTTTGGACATGACGCCAAACCTATCTGCTCATTCATACGTCATCCTAGAAACATGATTCTAACATATAAATATTCAGCTGACTTCCCTCTTTCATAAACTTAAACAGTTTTTTCAACAAATGTTTAGTTTTCTCATGAGACAGCCTTGTTTGAAGGCACGCATTATCAAAATCAAACAGTGAGTGGATGGAGCTACACTCCATGATCGGATGTCAAATGAACTCCATTTTCAACTTGCTGGCCTAACCAAATTGTTTACAATACAGACCCAAATGTCACAGTGAATATTAATTGGAATCTTCTCATTCTCACGGTACCATCATTTTTTCTGTCAGACAAACGGTTTGCGTGTGAGAGGCAGAAGTTCGGGCTTAGCGTTCATTTAAAACCTCTGTCTGTGTGACAGGGGATTTGGGGACACAAGTGTCTGTACGTGTGTAGATTAGCAGCTGTTTACAATTGACACTGATTAGCTCTCTGTAACCATGGTAACACCATTGGCACGTGCACCTGTCTATGACTCAACGATGACATCATTGGCTAATGTAGGTCAAACTCCATAGAGAGCACAGAGAGAGAGACACACACACACACACACACACACACACACACACACACACACACACACACACACACACACACACACACACACTCACCCTGCACATACCACAGAGACAGACACACACACACACACACACACACACAGACACACACACACACACACACACACACACACACACACACAGACACACACACACACACAGACACCCACAGACACACACACACACAGAGACACACACACACACACACACAGACACACACACACACACACAGACACCCATACACACACACACACACAGACACACACACACACACACACACACACACACACACACAGAGACACACACACACACACACACACACACACACAGACACACACACACACAGACACACACACACAACACACACACACACACACACATACACAAACAGACACACAGACACCCACACACACACACACACACACACAGACACACACACACACACACACAGACACACACAGAGACACACACACACACAGACACACACACACACAGACACACACACACACACACAGAGACACACACACACACACACACACACACACACACAGAGACAGACACACACACACACACACACACACACACAGACACACACACACACACACACACACACACACACACACACACACACACACACACACACACACACACACACACACACACACACACACACACACGCACACACATGCACACACACATGCACACACACACACAAAGACACACACACACACACACACACACACACGCACGCACGCACACACACAAACACCCTACACAGACACACACACACACACACACACACACAGACACACACACACACACACACACACACACACACACACAAAATTCAAGTTGCCTTTACTCAGTCAGTTTTCATCCGATAAACTTCATACCACATTCTACATGTTCAGCTCCTTCAGGACATTACATGGTAGTATTCTGATTGAGCTGAACACAGGGTTGGGGGTTCAATTCCCCATTCCAACACCAAATTTTAGACTTCACCGGATTTTCTTAAAATTTTGCACAGATGTTGATTATGACTCAGAGATGACATCACAAGAGTTTAGAGGTCAAAGGTCAAATTTCAAGGTCACTGTGATGTTGCCTTTTGTGACTGCATTCTCATGAACGCTTCCACGGTTTTTCTTCAAATTTTTCACAAATGTTGATTCTGACTCAAAGATGAACTGATTAAATTTTGGAGGTCATACTTCAAGGTCATAATTCATTCCTCAATTCAGCTAGAAAGTCCATTCAAACTTCCAAATATTCCACATTTTTCAAACATTCTATTATTCAACCATTCTGTTGATTCAGATATATTCATCCTTCGTTCTTCATCAACATTCAGCAGTGAAGCGTCAGCTTCTTCAACATTAGCGTCAGCATTCACACCGCAATTTCTTCAAGGAATTGCAATTCTAGTTATTATTATTATTCCGTACGTTCTTTGGCCTTCAATAACTTCAACATACTTCAACCTTCATACAACTTCCACATATCAATATTTTCAGCTCTTCAAGGGCTTTCATGGGCCATTTCAACATTTTCAAAAAAATTCATAATTTCATATTTATTCAACGTTTTATGAAAAATATTCAGATCCCAGCCACTCATTCATACTTATTCCCACAAACTTCATATACACCTTCAATTGTTCAGCTATTTCAGGACATTAATCTGTATGATTCAGAATTTTTTGCTACACTGCAAAATTTCAAATAAATTCAACTTTTATGAATTTTAATATTTCATGCAAAATTATGATGGTCCCTACTCGTTCATACTTCATCGTAGAAACTCGATTTCAAGTTCTTCCTGTTCGTCTTGCACAGGAGCATACTTTCATAATTCAATATTTTTTCATAAAATGTATAACTTCAGAGATATTAAAGGTTTATTAAACATAAAAGTCTCTCCATGCAAATGAATAGGGAAGGATCCAAACTCGAAGAGTTTGGACATGACGCCAAACCTATCTGCTCATTCATACGTCATCCTAGAAACATGATTCTAACATATAAATATTCAGCTGACTTCCCTCTTTCATAAACTTAAACAGTTTTTTCAACAAATGTTTAGTTTTCTCATGAGACAGCCTTGTTTGAAGGCACGCATTATCAAAATCAAACAGTGAGTGGATGGAGCTACACTCCATGATCGGATGTCAAATGAACTCCATTTTCAACTTGCTGGCCTAACCAAATTGTTTACAATACAGACCCAAATGTCACAGTGAATATTAATTGGAATCTTCTCATTCTCACGGTACCATCATTTTTTCTGTCAGACAAACGGTTTGCGAGATACAGCCATTAGTTCGGGCTTAGCGTTCATTTAAAACCTCTGTCTGTGTGACAGGGGATTTGGGGACACAAGTGTCTGTACGTGTGTAGATTAGCAGCTGTTTACAATTGACACTGATTAGCTCTCTGTAACCATGGTAACACCATTGGCACGTGCACCTGTCTATGACTCAACGATGACATCATTGGCTAATGTAGGTCAAACTCCATAGAGAGCACAGAGAGAGAGACACACACACACACACACACACACACACACACACACACACACACACACACACACACACACACAGACACACACACTCACCCTGCACATACCACAGAGACAG
>NC_137235.1:16963839-16966339 GCF_949987685.1 Ammodytes marinus
TGATCGTTCCTACTCATTCATACTTCATCGTAGAAACTCCATTCAAAGTTCTTCCTGTTCGTCTTGCACAGCAGCAGACTTTCATAATTCAATATTTTTTCATAAAATGTATAACTTCAGAGATATTAAAGGTTTATTAAACATAAAAGTCTCTCCATGCAAATGAATGGGGAAGGATCCAAACTCGAAGAGTTTGGACATGACGCCAAACCTATCTGCTCATTCATACGTCATCCTAGAAACATGATTCTAACATATAAATATTCAGCTGACTTCCCTCTTTCATAGCTCATGAACAATTTTTTCAACAAATGTATAGTTTTCTCATGAGACAGCCTTGTTTGAAGGCACGCATTATCAAAATCAAACAGTGAGTGGATTGAGCAAGATCCCTAGAAAAGAGGCCACATGTACTCCATTTTCAACTTGCTGGCCTAGCCAAATTGTTTACACTACAGACCCAAATGTCACACTGAATATTAATTGGAATCTTCCTGTTCTCACGGTGTCATTATTTTTTCTGTCAGACAAACGGTTTGCGAGATAGGGGGAGCAGTTTGGGCTTATGCGTTCATTTAGAACCTCTGTCAGTGTCATCCTTTGGGGAGACAAGTGTCTGCACGTGTGTAGATTAGCAGCTGTTTACAATTGACACTGATTAGCTCTCTGTAACCATGGTAACACCATTGGCACGTGCACCTGTCTATGACTCAACGATGACATCATTGGCTAATGTAGGTCAAACTCCATAGAGAGCACAGAGAGAGAGACACACACAAACACACACACACACACACACACACAGAGACACACAAACACACACACACACACACAGAGACACACACACACACATAGACACCCACACCCACACACACACACACACACACACACACACACACAGAGACACACACAAACACACACAGAGACACACACACACACACACACACACAGAGACACACACACACACACACACACAGACACCCACACACATACAGACACACACACACACAGACACACACACAGAGACACACACAAACACACACAGAGACACACACACACACACACATAGACACCCACACCCACACCCACACACACACACACACACACACACACACACACACACACACACACACACACAGACACACACACAAACACACACAGAGACACACACACACACACACAGAGACACACACACACACACACACACACACACACACACACACACACACACACACACACACACACACACAGAGACACACACAAACACACACAGAGACACACACACACACACAGAGACACACACACACACACACACAGACACAGAGACACACACAAACACACACAGAGACACACACAAACACACACAGAGACACACACACACACACACACACACACACACACACAGAGACACACACACACACATAGACACACACACACACACACACACACACACACACACACACACACACACACACAGACACACACACACACACACACACACACACACACACACACACACACACACACACACACACACACACACACACACACACACACACACACACACACACACACACACACACACACACACACACACACACAAAATTCAAGTTGCCTTTACTCAGTCAGTTTTCATCCGATAAACTTCATACCACATTCTACATGTTCAGCTCCTTCAGGACATTACATGGTAGTATTCTGATTGAGCTGAACACAGGGTTGGGGGTTCAATTCCCCATTCCAACACCAAATTTTAGACTTCACCGGATTTTCTTAAAATTTTGCACAGATGTTGATTATGACTCAGAGATGACATCACAAGAGTTTAGAGGTCAAAGGTCAAATTTCAAGGTCACTGTGACGTTGCCTTTTGTGACTGCATTCTCATGAACGCTTCCACGGTTTTTCTTCAAATTTTTCACAAATGTTGATTCTGACTCAAAGATGAACTGATTACATTTTGGAGGTCATACTTCAAGGTCATAATTCATTCCTCAATTCAGCTAGAAAGTCCATTCAAACTTCCAAATATTCCACATTTTTCAAACATTCTATTATTCAACCATTCTGTTGATTCAGATATATTCATCCTTCGTTCTTCATCAACATTCAGCAGTGAAGCGTCAGCTTCTTCAACATTAGCGTCAGCATTCACACCGCAATTTCTTCAAGGAATTGCAATTCTAGTTATTCTTATTATTATTATTATTTTTATTCCGCCACTTTTTAGGCCTTCAATAACTTCAACATACTTCAACCTTCATACATGTTCAACATATCAATATTTTCAGCTCTTCAAGGGCTTTCTAGGACCATTTCAACATTTTCAAAAAAATTCATAATTTCATATTTATTCAACGTTTTATGAAAAATATTCAGATCCCAGCCACTCATTAATACTTATTCCCACAAACTTCATATACACCTTCAATTGTTCAGCTATTTCAGGACATTAATCTGTATGATTCAGAATTTTTTGCTACACTGCAAAATTTCAAAT
>NC_137235.1:16971339-17053839 GCF_949987685.1 Ammodytes marinus
TACAACAGATGAAGGGATAAAAAATGATGTTGAAGAATGCAACATTACTTTGTTTTCAAACGTTTTGTCTGACACAGAAGTCTTCATGGTGGAGGCGTTGGGATCAGCTGTGATTGACACAGCCTGTACAAGAACTGTATGTGGAGAAAAATGGCTTGATGATTACATCCGTGAACTGCCACAGAGTGAGTTACAAAAAGTTAATGACAAACAGAGTGCTAGACCTTTCAGATTTGGTGATGGGAAAGTGGTCCACTCCACGAGGAAAGTGATTATTCCAGCGAAGATAGGACAGACTAAATGCAAAATTGAAACAGAAGTTGTCCCTGCAGATATACCCATGCTTTTAAGCAAGACTTCGTTGAAAAGAGCAAGTGCCGTTTTGGACATTGCGCATGACAAAGCGACAATGTTTGAACAACCCGTTAAGCTTGAACTGACATCTTCAGGACATTATTGTGTGAACTTGAGAGATGACAGTGATGCAGAGGAAAGTGAGACCCAAAAAGATGAGGATGAAGTTCTCACTGTGACAGAAAACATGACAACAAAGGAAAAAAAGACAGTCCTGGTGAAACTGCATAAACAATTTGGACATGCTTCAGTTGAAAGACTACAAAAACTACTGGCCTGTGCAGGTAATAATGATGAGGAAAGCAACACAATACTCAGAGACATTGTAAAAAACTGTGAAACATGCATCAGGTACAGCAAACCAAAACGCAAGCCAGTGGTGGGTTTGCCAATGGCCTCAACTTACAATGAAACTGTTGCTGTGGACTTGCATGAGCTTGAACCGGGAGTTTGGTATCTCCATGCTATCGACCACTTCACACGCTTCAGCGCAGGAAGTGTTATCACCACGAAAAAACCCAGGGAAATAGTGAAGCAATTTATTCACTGCTGGATAAGTATCCATGGTCCTCCGCGCAGGTTATTCAGTGATAATGGAGGTGAATTCAACAACGAAGAAATGAGGGACATGGCTGAAAAATTTAACATTGAAGTGAAAACCACTGCAGCATACAGCCCATGGAGCAACGGCCTACTGGAAAGGCATAATCAAACTCTGACTGACATTTTGCTGAAGGTGAAGAAAGACAACCAATGTGACTGGAAGACAGCCCTAGATTGGGCCTTGATGGCAAAAAACTCGATGCACAATGTACATGGTTACAGCCCCTACCAGCTAGTGTTTGGGCAGAACCCAAATTTGCCTTCAATCCTTACCGATAAGCCTCCAGCTCTGGAAACAAGTTTGAATACTTGGGTAGCCCAACACATCACGACATTACATGCTACGAGGAGAGCGTTTACAGAAGCTGAAAGCTCTGAGAGGATCCGAAGAGCCCTTCGCAAACAACTACGGCCCAATGATGACAGATACGAAACAGGGGACAAAGTATACTATAAGAGAGTAGACTGTAACGAGTGGAAAGGTCCAGGTGTAGTCATCGGCCAAGATGGTGTGGTGATTTTCGTCAGACATGGGGGAACCTACATTCGAGTGCACCAGTCTAGGCTCAGAAAAGTGGATCACCCAGAGCTGGAAGAAAATAAAAAGGGAGATCAAATAATTGAAAATGAAAAACGTACAGTGACACCAGCAGTTGGACTCAATGATCATAACTATGACAGTGACAATGAATTACAGGAAGCGGCACCTACAATTGATGAACACCTTGATGCTGAGGATAACACTGAACCCCCTCATGCATCAGTACAGCCTGGAGGGAGTGATCTTGATCAACCTGTCACGTCGCGGATAAACTCAACCGCGACTTGTGAAGGCTTGAGGCTGAAAGCTGGACAGTTGGTTCAATACACAGACAATGAAAGTGGCCAAACCCACACTGGAACAATTCTCAGCCGGGCAGGAAAGGCCACTGGAAAACACAAACACTGTTATAATGTGCAGTACAGTGAGCCCGAGGAAACTGAAGGCACAACAAGGTCAGTTGACTTAGGACAAATGAAAGATCTTCATGTTATTCAGTCTGAGCATGCCAAGGTATGTACTGATTACACTGAGGATGACATACTGATAGTGGATGATGACGCCTTTATACCTGCCAAACACAATGAACTCAGCAACTGGAGAAAAAATGATGTGTTTGAAGAGGTGAAAGATGAGGGTCAGAAATGCATCTCAACAAGATGGGTGTGCACACTCAAGGAAACACCTGATGGCATTGTACCTAAAGCCAGACTAGTTGCGAGAGGCTTTGAAGAAAGAAACACACAAGACCTTCCCAAAGACTCGCCTACATGTGCTTCAGAATCTCTAAAGATGATCATGGCTGTCATATGTCAAAATAAATGGCAGCTGAACTCCATGGACATTAAAGCAGCCTTTTTACAAGGTAAAGAGTTAACCCGAAATGTCCACATTCGCCCACCCCAAGAAGCACAGAGCAAAGGAACTGTATGGAAGTTAAAGAAGTGTGTTTATGGCCTTACAGATGCCTCTTTGTACTGGTACAATAGAGTGAAAGACACTATGCAGCAGTTGGGAGCTACTGTGTCAAAAGTTGATCCAGCAGTATTCTACTGGCTGGATGATTCCTGTAATGTAATGGGGGTCCTTGCAGCTCATGTGGATGACTTTATCTGGGGTGGTTCACATGCGTTCTCCACAGCTGTCATCCCCCAATTGAAAGATGCTTTTCAAGTTGGGCGTGAAGAACACCACAGCTTCAGCTACATTGGAATGCAGGTTCATTCCCTGAAGGATGAGATACAAGTCCAACAAAGTACATACATAAAAAGTCTTCAACCTATTCCTGTGGACCCCACCAGAGCAACACAGCGTGAGGCTCCTTTAACAGAAATCGAGCTCGACATGCTTAAATCAAAGATTGGCCAGATATTGTGGGTAGCAAGACAGAGCAGACCCGACATTATGTGTGACATATCCATCTTGGCATCTAACACAAAGCATGCCACTGTCCAAACCCTGCACTGTGCAAACAAACTCATCAGAAAACTAAAATCAGAAGAGGTGACCTTGAGGTTTCAGTACTTGGGAGAAAACTGTTCCCTCAAACTAGTCGTGTTCAGTGATTCCTCAATGGGGAACCTCGCGGATGGAGGAACACAGGGTGGACATTTTATTATGCTTATGGGAGAAGATGGGAAGTTCTCACCAATATGCTGGCAGTCAAAACGCATCAGGAGAGTGGTACGGAGTACGTTAGCAGGAGAGACATTGGCACTTGCAGATGGGATTGACAGTGCAGTTTTTCTAGCTACTATCTACTCAGAGCTTACTACTGGGGACTGCACACACAGCAACTTGCCCATTGTGTGTGTAACGGATAATCATTCCCTTCTCGATGCTGTCAAGTCTACAAAATCTGTCACGGAAAAGAGACTCCGCCTCGAAATCAGCAGTATTAAGGAGCTCATGCACTCTGGAGCTGTTCAGCAGATCATGTGGTCACCTACCAAGGAACAGCTTGCTAACTGCTTGACGAAGACAGGGACTTCTGCACTAAGTCTGCTGAGGGCCCTCAGCGAAGGTGTACTGCATCTTAAAGGCTAAATGAACTTGACAATAGACTACCATCACAGAGTTTGGTCATTAAAAGTGTCATTTAATCAAACCTGTTTAGCTGTTGTAGGTTTAAAAGATAACCTATGTTAATGTTCTATTTCTTGGAAAGTGTTACACTGAAATGTTCTTAGTTTTGAAAAAAATGTTTTTCTTTAAAGAAAAAGGGGAGATTGTTAAGTTGCATGTTATCTACTGCGCGTGCGCGGCAAGCGTAGTGGCTGTTCTCTGACTGTGAATAATGGCGACGGCCATGGTTGTGCATGTGATATGCTAACGTTCAGTAAAAGTCTAAACTCGAACAACTGTCGTTGTGGTTATTGGATTAACACGAATAAGCTCTGCAGTTATTAAAGAATAACCTATCTGCATGTTATTGGATTCATTCTGATAATATTGAGGTGGAATACAACCTATTACTTTTACACTGACGCTGTTCTCGAAGCCTCAGTCAGGCAGACAGGAGTGCACAGTTTCATACACTAATCATAAGCCTACTGTAGCCTACATCATATACTGTGCTAATTTTTCGCGGCTTTTAGTCCGTTTTATCTATGTGTTTTTCTTTGTGTTCAAGCACGTCGTAACTGTGTTTTGAAAGGGACTGTGAAGTTTATTATTAACCCTCCGCCGCCTGTCACTGCACCGGGATGAATTCTCAGAATCTGTATCTCATTGGGGGTCTCAGTGTCCCCCGCTCGTGGCACAAACACTGCTGTGTGAGGATATGCACTCTTTTGCGTCCACTTTTATGTCGGATCGCTTCTTTTTATTTTGACCACTGCGTTCACAGAGATCGCCACAGGCTGCACTCTGACGCAGTGGAGGATCTGGACAATTTTACATGGGGTGGCGAAGGCGGGGCAAAAGGTCTTGGCAGGGGGGCATGGGAGGACGGGAGCGGGAATCCCCATATATATTATATTGATCATCATTTCTGATAAAATAAGACATTTGTAGCCTATATCTTAAGCCTACATAGCTTACCCTATACAACACATTGCTACAACAGAAAACAGGCAATCATTGAAACATGTAATTTTGAGTGACATGACATATCATTCTAGTCTAGTGGAATTTATATGGAAGGAGAATAACAATACATTAGTTTAGGCTGGGACTGCAGTCAGACCCTCTGCCTACCTTTCATCTGCCTGCTGATCACTACCTGCCTCTGTCCCTCTGTCTGAATATAAAACCTCCTCTTCATCCCTCACATTTATTTCTTCTTTTCCCTCTTTTCCTTCACTTATTTATTCATGTCTTTAACATATGATTATTTAACCTGGTTTAATTTGTGCAGCTCGTTTGCTGTGATATGTGAGAGTTTTTAGTAGGCTATGTTTGGCTATTCAAACAAAAATTATCGATCTCCTAGCTAGCACTGTCAGTGTCACTGTAGTAACTCAATGCCTCAGAAACGGCAACTCTCTCTCTCGAAACGTTAAATTGTATGGATCCGAACATGCAAGTTTTTTTTTAAATATTTTTATCAAGCTCTTGCCTGTACTACAATAGGCCTACAAATTAATAAAAGGGCAATATACTCCTACAAGTCACAAGCGAGTGGCCAACGATGAATGGGTGTGCTCTTATTGATGAATTAGCTACTTTTACATTGCATTACATTCATTACAAATTTAACTTTTAGTTAAATTGGTGTGTTTAAAAGGGTAAACTGACTTCACCTTCAGATGCTCGGGGCAGGTCAGTTACTCTTCGCCGGGCTGCATGGCACAGCAGCGCGCTGACTCGCTGTGTGTGACAAACTGTGTGATCGCCGAAATGCGCATATGATGCAGGGCCGGGGCTAAGTATTTGAGGGGCAGGGCATAAGATTAGATTCAAAATTATTTACTTTTGTTCAATGTATTGTTTGTTTCAATTATTTAAGTGGCTTGTTGACATAGTGGCGCTTTCTTCTTACAAGTACATTTTTGATAATCTAAAAGTTAGGGGGGCAGCTGGGAGGGGGCAAGGCTCCTCAGTGGGGGGGGGCACTGCCCCCCCTTGCCCCCCTGTAGAACCGCCCCTGCTCTGACGCCTTTACCCTCACACTGTGCCACCAAACTAAATTTTCCCTGGTCGCCACTTCTCCAACGGGTACTTCGGCGTGACCGCAGTGATCCACACCTTGTGGAGTCTATTTTTCCATTTCCCTTTCAGTCGGCGATTGCCACTACCGCCTTCATGCACTCAGTAAATTATATTAATTTGGGCGTGTCAATGACTATGTATGGGTAAATATGGGCGTTACGTGAAGCCCGCAAAGGCTGCGCCACATTTAGAGTTGATTGTGATTTATAAAGGGAAACAGGCGTAGGACGTTTTATAAATCAGAATATTTTTGTTCGCACGTACATCCTACATTTCTTCCGTACGCCAGCTTCCACGTGAATCCCACTCAAAGCTTAATAAATGAGGCCCCAGGGCTGTAGTCATATTCAGAAATTAAGTAAATCATCTGTCACAGGTGACAACAATTAGAATGGCAAACAATATGATACCAAACCCAAAACCCAAAAGTGAGAATACAATGTGTGTATAGAAACAGTTCAGCATTCATACAAATCATTATTGGATATAAGCTCAATGCTTATTGGTAAATTGGCCAAATACTGGTAGATTCCAGTGTCAGACAGTATTCATTATCTGAAGCAATTAGTCACCATTTAAACCCAGTTCAGTGAATTGAGCCAATTCCAAAGCATAACTTTCCTACACACCTACAGCCTCTGGATGAGACGAGTCAGATGAGTGACCTGCCTGTGAAGGTCATCCATGTCGACAGTGGAAATATCCTATCAGGAGTGGACGCTCCTAAAGCTGGACAGCTGGAGACCTGGCTGGAGATGAACCCAGGGTGAGACTGGCTTGAGGTTGTGTATGCAAAAGTATATGGAAAGGGAAGTGTAGCTTACCTGTACTACCGGGGGCCTATGTTACGGAGACAGGGTAATGATAGTAAAGTGACTGAATTGTTCAACTTTTATGCTCACACATAGACTATGACCGAACATATTTACAAACAATGGTCTTTGAGGAACTGAGACACAAGTTTTTGTGTCTCAGTTGCTGGGAAGCTGAACTTTTGACTACAGGAACTTGAATATTGGTATGTACTTCACAGTAAAGTGACTGAATGGTTCGAAATGGTGAGTAATGCCAAATTTTGCCAAATCAGTGACGGAAGAAGTGCGGAGGGAATCCACGCTTACTACCTCTGAAGTACAGTTCAAACTGATGAATTCCGAGTTGTGGGATAAATATTTCTGATTTTAGGTAACACCTAGACATTTAGTTTAGAATACAAGTTTTATTCGCAAAATTGGCTTTCCACTTTTTAGCTGCCCAACAACTGTGTTTCTTGGTATGCTATGAACGTTACAGCCTCACAAAGATGCTAGAATGATTGAGTTGGTCCTATAGCATGGTTTGTCTAAATGTAATTGGAGTATGTATTCTGTGCAGTTACGAGGTGGCTCCCCGCTCAGACAGTGAAGACAGTGAGGAGGAGGAAGAGGAGGAGGTGGGTTGATTTAAAAGATGTAGGATAAAGATAGTTTCATATTCACGGCTCCAGTCACTAAGCAGCTGTGTGGCAGGAGGAAGAGGAGAGGCCTCAGCCGTCTGCTGCCGCTGCTCCTGTGGAAGAGAAGAAGAAGATTCCAGACCCTGACTGCGAATATGTTTCAGAGGTTGATGTCCGACACATCATTGAGTGAGTACATGTACTGTATTCGGAATACTTCACTAGAATACATGTGCTCATAATGTTGTTACAAAAGGTGGCAACCAAATGACCACATGCCCAGATGACATGAAACTCTAATGCGTTTCCTCTGCAGAAATGCTAAACAGGATGTGGACGACGAGTATAGCGGTGCAGCGTTTGCCAGAGGGCTCGCGTCTTATTATGCTGTGGCACACGCTGTCACGGAGAAGGTGGAGAAACAGCCCAGTTTGTTAGTCAATGGACAACTCAAACAGTATCAGGTAAACAACCAAAATCAGATACATTACAGGATATGCTGGACCTTGTGCAAAGACATACTGTAGTTTATTTTTTTGACTTGACAAGGGATGTGAATGATTTGTTACATCAGTCAGACCCTCCGTTGTCTGTCAGATTAAAGGTCTGGAGTGGCTGGTGTCTCTCTACAACAACAACCTGAATGGGATCCTGGCGGATGAGATGGGTCTGGGAAAAACCATCCAGACCATCGCCCTCATCACACACCTCATGGAGCACAAACGGCTCAATGGAGCCTACCTCATCATTGTACCCCTCTCGTGAGCAAATTCCCCATTAGCTACAAAAACAATATTTGACATGTTTTAATTCTCCTTCATCTGGGAGTTTAACACACACACACACTACAACATTGTTGATTGACAACTGAGCTGTTTCAAATCGACAGAACTCTTTCTAACTGGGTGTATGAGTTTGACAAGTGGGCACCGACGGTTGTGAAAGTGTCCTACAAGGTGAGTTTTTGCATCCACACCACCCAAATTGAATGTTTTTCCACTCTCCTACAAATAAACACAAAATGTGAAAATGTGTTGTATTCCCCACTTGTAGTCCCTCTTGTATCATAAAATTTTAATTTTTTAGTGATATTTAATTTTCTTTTGCTTTGTTTAATATTTGTTTTTATTCATTTGTCTCTAAGGGGTCTCCTGCTGCCAGAAGAGCCTTCCTCCCCCAACTGCGCAGCGGAAAGTTTAATGTTTTACTCACCACTTACGAGTACATCATCAAGGACAAACAAGTACTGGCCAAGGTGAGAGGAGATGAACAGGCACAGGAACACGCACAAAAACGACCAGGCAGTCATTGTACAATTCTTTACCTCTACACGTGTTCACATGCCTGCTGAAAGTTTTTGCTGACTTTTATATTTTATTTGTTTATTTTTACATTTTGCTTGAGGGTTCTTTGTTTTTTTTGGTTGTCTGCTCCCACTCCCTAAACCCCCAAACAACTACTAAAAGTATTTGAGCCTGACCGATCTGACCGCCCCCTGTGCTGCATTTCAGTGCTTTCTCCTATAGGTGCTGTCACACTGCGTCTCCCATTGTCCGCCGTGGCCGTCATGCTGCTACGCACTCATGTTGTCATATAAGCTTCCTGACTGTGCTGACAGGTGGGTATTGTAGTTCTGGCAAGTGTTTCCCAATGTGATGGCTCAAGGCTTTGGCTTTGGACCCATCCATGGCGATGGTCTATGGACAAACTTGGTGAGAGATCTTTCTATAGTTTTCTGTTTGGTTTTGGATGTAACCAAACTACTCTCTGTACTAACCAGATTCGTTGGAAGTACATGATCGTTGACGAAGGCCACCGTATGAAGAACCATCACTGTAAGCTGACCCAGGTCCTGAACACACACTACCTGGCACCGCGCAGAGTCCTGCTGACAGGAACGCCGCTGCAGAACAAACTGCCTGAGCTCTGGGCGTTGCTGAACTTCCTCCTGCCCACCATATTTAAGAGCTGCATTACCTTCGAGCAATGGTTCAACGCCCCTTTCGCCATGACTGGAGAGAAGGTGGAGAGAAGTTGTGGCCCTTATTTCTTATTATCTTATTAAGTGTTTTGAGAGTTGACAATGAGCGGAATGTTAAGTGTCTTTCTTGCAAAAAATAACTTGTGAAATGTGAAATTTCTCTTCCTTTTTTATTCTCTCCAGGTGGACCTTAACGAAGAGGAGACCATCTTGATTATCCGTCGTCTCCACAAAGTACTTCGGCCCTTCCTGTTGCGCAGACTAAAGAAGGAAGTGGAGGCACAGCTTCCAGAGAAGGCATGGCTCACTCTCCTTAAGCACCCACTGACGATGTCCTAATACAAACAACAGAATAATCCAGACCAACACCTAACCGTTGAGAAACAAATCCTCACGTCTGATTAAACCCTACTCTTCTTTAACATTGTCTTCTAATATTGGAATTGCCAATTAATGTGATAGTGAACATGAGGTGTGCATTTATGGCCATCTATGCGCTGTTGTGGTTGAGTCTTTTTTCGTGCACTTCTTTCATTCATTCAATCCGTCCCTCCTCTCCTTCAGGTGGAGTATGTTATCAAGTGTGACATGTCGTCTCTTCAGAGAGTGCTGTACAGGCACATGCAGGCCAAGGGGGTGCTGCTCACTGATGGATCAGAGAAAGACAAGAAGGTAAAGGCATAATAAAAACACAATATCACTGTGGGTTTTAGGTTTAGACATACGTATAAACTAAACATCAGCAAAATGAAACTGCTTTTACAACTTTTATTTTATTTCCTAGGGTTAAGTCCTTTTACATTTAAACACTAATTGCTTACATTTATGTCTAGAGAAATAATTGTTAACTGGCCCTGGACGGCCCTTTATAAATGTATATGTCAAATGAAAGAATGAAACTTTGTTACAGTGACAGGTTGCCCGTTTTGTCTTATTGTGTTTACCAGGGTAAAGGAGGCACAAAGACGCTGATGAACACCATCATGCAGCTGAGGAAGATCTGTAACCACCCTTACATGTTCCAGCAGATTGAGGTACTGCTGAGTTGTGTGATGCAAACATATCATGTCTCCAAATGTAAGTGTTTCAGTGGGTGTATGCGACTAAATTGCAGAATACGATTTACATTTTTCTTTTTTTGTAGGAATCATTCTCCGAACATTTAGGATTTTCTGGTGGGATAGTCCAGGGGTAAGTGAGTGCTAACTCCACAGGTCAATATCACCCACGCACACAAACACTAACACAAACACACACACACACACACACACACACACACACACACACACACACACACACACACACACACACACACACACACACACACACAAACAAAACACACACACACACACACACACAAAGTCTGTGACCCTTTAATCCCAATGCACCTACCATTACATTAGTCCAGACCTGTATCGCGCATCAGGAAAGTTCGAGGTGCTGGATCGGATCCTGCCAAAGCTGAGTGCCACGGGCCACAGAGTGTTGCTCTTCTGTCAGATGACGTCACTCATGACCATCATGGAGGACTACTTTGCCTATCGCAGCTTCAAGTATCTGCGTCTGGATGGTGAGACAGTTTGCTTGTAGCTATACTTGTTTGTGAATTTGTAAATTTGTCCTTGAAAATTTGTTTATTTCTTTCATAACACTTTTTGCTGACCTTCTGTCTTGCTTGCTTTGATTTGTTCCATTATTTCCTTCACCTGGCTTTATTCCTCTTTCCCCCTCTCACTTACATCTCAGGCACTACGAAGGCTGAGGACAGAGGAATGTTACTGAAGACGTTCAATGACCCAGAGTCGGACTACTTTATTTTCCTCCTTAGCACAAGAGCTGGAGGCCTCGGCCTCAACTTGCAGTCCGCCGACACTGTGGTTATTTTTGACTCTGACTGGAACCCACATCAGGTGTGATGAAAAATACAGCTGATATCAACTTTGAGTTGTTTTCAAATGTATCAGTTAGGACACATGTCATTTAGAATGCCATTGAAACATCAGGATGTATTGGAGATATAAGATGTACAGTAAATGTAAAATTAATTTCATGGAGCATTGGCTTGTGGCTTTTACCTTCTGTTTTTCCAAAGTTGAAGTGTCTTGCTCGAGCAGATGATAGTAGCACAGCAAATAGTCAATAGTCTAGTAACATTTGACCCTATACTAATTTCCTCCTTCCCGGTCTCCGCTCCAGGACCTGCAGGCTCAGGACAGAGCCCACCGTATCGGCCAGCAGAACGAGGTGCGTGTGTTGCGCCTCTGCACGGTCAACAGTGTAGAGGAGAAAATCTTGGCCGCTGCCAAGTACAAACTGAACGTGGACCAGAAAGTCATCCAGGCGGGCATGTTTGACCAAAAGTCATCCAGCCACGAGCGCAGGGCCTTTCTACAGGCCATCTTGGAACACGAGGAGCAAGACGAGGTCTGGGGTCAGGAAGTGTGTCTCCGCATTAATGTGTGTGTGCGTGCATCATCTACACACAATGTTTCAAAGACTCTGCTATCTTTTTCTCTGTTGGCCAATGTGTGTTTGCTGCATGCAGGAGGAGGACGAGGTGCCAGACGATGAGACAGTCAACCAGATGATTGCCCGGAGTGAGGAGGAGTTCGAACAGTTCATGGTAAGTGTTTGTGTTTGCAAAGATAAATTACAACTCACACAAGTCCTCACCTACAGGCTTACAGCCCCAACTCACCCACAATCCTCTCCCTGCTGTTTCCCTCACTTTGTCCCCTCACTACCCCAGCGTATGGACCTTGACCGACGTCGCGAGGACGCCCGAAACCCGCGGCGCAAACCTCGTCTGATGGAGGAGGACGAGCTGCCCACCTGGATCATGAAGGACGACGCCGAGGTGGAGCGGCTCACCTGTGAGGAGGAGGAGGAGAAAATGTTCGGACGAGGTTCTCGGCAGCGAAAGGAGGTGGACTACAGCGATTCACTGACCGAGAAGCAGTGGCTCAAGGTTATTATTAGGCTTGTGGAATTTGAGGAAACAGCTGTGAAATTAAAATGAAACTACTGGATAAAAAGGTCTGATTCTCCTTATGATATTATGGAAACACTTTACAGTAAGGGTACATTAATGAACTGTTAGTTAAAGCTTATCTAATGCTATGAACGGCGAGAAACTGCTAATGCTAAGTCAATGTTCGGTTAAGCATTAACTATTCTTAGTTAACTAATGCTTAAATACGCATGAACTAACCGTTATGCTTAGTCCCAGCTATGCAGTTATTAACACTTAGTTATTACTTAGTTGATTCTTATTAAGCATGAACTAACCATTACGTAACAGTTAATTAATGTACCCTTATGGTAAAGTGTTGCTGATATTGAAATACTTTGTTTTAAAGTCTGTGTCCTTCCCCGTGCAGGCGATAGAGGAGGGCACGCTGGACGAGGTGGAGGAAGAGGTGCGCCACAAGAAAACCACACGCAAGAGGAAGAGGGACAGAGACCCGGATGTCCCCGGTCCCTCCTCCTCCTCCTCTTCCTCGGGGGGGCGGGGACGAGGGGACAAGGAGGAAGAGGGGAAGAGGCAGAGGAAGAGGGGACGGCCGCCCGCTGAGAAAGTCTCCCCCAACCCCCCCGCCCTCTCCAAGAAGATGAGGAAGATCGTGGACGCTGTCATCAAGTATAAAGACAGGTAGCACAGATGAGCTGTGACAGTGTTTTTGGAGTGTGAATTCATGGCCCTTTGATGAATTTGGTCGTAGTGGTCGAGATATACATTTAGGATGAAAGCATTTTGTCTCACCATGATGAGGTCATTTTCTGCAGCACCAGCGGGCGTCTGCTGAGCGACGTGTTTATCCAGCTGCCGTCACGTAAAGAGCTGCCAGAGTACTACGAGCTGATCCGCAAGCCTGTGGACTTTAGGAAGATCAAGGTGAGATCAAGAAAAAAGATTTCTATTTGCTATTGTGTTAATCATTGATAGATTTATTATTTATTAAGCTGTTATTCATACACAACTCGGTGTACATGCTTCACTGAAGGAGAGGATTCGGGGCCATCGCTATCGCAGTCTCGGTGACCTGGAGAGAGACGTCATGCTGCTATTCCAAAATGCTCAGACCTTCAACCTAGAGGGATCCCTGGTGAGCGTCAATGGAGACAGTATTCACTTGTGAACAAACACATGCTGTCATTGCCTCGGGTCAATCAGTAGAGATGAAAATAGTCAACAGTCTTTCTCTCATTTTCTAAGTTTTTCAAATGTAATCCGTTCTGATTTCTGCCCTGTGTGAAATCAAAGGAGGTTTTTCCATTTGTCTTATTTTCATATCTCAGCCATTTCTCATCCTATTTTTAGGGAAACTTGGTGGGTTGATGCACCATAATTAAAGCCCAAAAGTCCGACTTGGAGGGCCTATTCTACTGTATTATTTTGTTACAAATACCCAGATTGGCTTGAACTATAAAGGACAGTATTTCCGCCTAAACTACTCCGTCACTATAGAAATGATGATGCATGTTGTTGTCATGTGAGCAGATATATGAAGACTCCATCGTCCTTCAGTCGGTGTTCACCAGTTTGAGGCAGAAGATCGAGAAGGAGGAGGAGAGCGACGGAGAGGAGAGCGAGGAAGAGGAGCTGGAGGAAGGCTCAGAGTCTGAATGTAAGCATGAAGAGAGAAACTGTTAAGTCAATTCATTTCCATATGCAGATGTCATGTCTGAGTTGTTGTGTGTGGTTTGTTAAGTTATGTTTTAATTTGACATCAGTGGAAATCTGTTGTGAACGATTGTGTTTGTTTTCCTTCAGTTACATTGTTGTTTTTTTCATTCTTCACATGAACCTACCTGTGTGTGTGTGTGTGTGTGTGTGTGTGTGTGTGTGTGTGTGTGTGTGTGTGTGTGTGTGTGTGTGTGTGTGTGTGTGTGTGTGTGTGTGTGTGTGTGTGTGTGTGTGTGTGTGTGTGTGTGTGTATTTTAACTCAGCTCGCTCTGTAAGAGTGAAGATCCGTCTGGGAAAAAAGGAGAAAGGTACAGACCGAGGGAAGGGACGCAGCAGGCGAACAGGACGCACCAGAGCCAAACCTGTTGTTAGTGACGATGACTCTGAGGATGAGCAGGACGAGGTAACATACTGTGTGTGTGTGTGTGTGTGTGTGTGTGTGTGTGTGTGTGTGTGTGTGTGTGTGTGTGTGTGTGTGTGTGTGTGTGTGTGTGTGTGTGTGTGTGTGTGTGTGTGTGTGTGTGTTTTATTGAACAGTTTAAGTAAGACTTCACCTTGCCACATTCATGGCTTAGTTACAGGTTTCTACCTGCTTGATCTTAGAAGGCAGCAGACTTCATGCACAGGCTCAAAAGGTTCTCTTCTGTTTTAGGAGGTTTTTCTTCGTTTGCGGGATCATTTTATAAACTTTATTAATGTCATAATTTTCTTGTCAAATTGAACACTTGTTTGAGTGTTCTATTCCTTTCTCACAAATCTCTCATGTTTCATGATTGTCATCAGTTCTGATCCGGATAGGTAGGCAGATATAAAAAAATATCCTAGATATTTTCTAGTTTTCTTTTATTTTAACCTTTTTTCCAGGAGCGCTCCCCCAGTGCCACTGACGAGGATTCCTGAACTGTGCAGTGATGGGGGAGAGAAGGGATATTCCACCTGCTCAAGCACTGCACACACAGTAACTAAAACATGCCTCTGTCAACTCCATCCACCCTCAGTTAAATGTCAAAGGACTGAAATAGAAGGGAGGTTTCTAACACTGTCAATACAGTTTTACCAAGAATGTTGTAGAATGTGTAAAGGTGTTTAAACCTTATAAACCTAATAAAAAATTGTCATTATTGTGACCAACAAAAAACAAAGAGTAAAAATAGAGAGCCCATCCTACTCTGCCCACTGTGGACTGCGCAGAGCACAAAATACACATTTATTCTGGAAGAATTTGGAAGCAACTGAACTTTGTCCCCACTTTTTTTAGTTTTTAAAAAGCTGCTAACGGACAAGCACAATGTGCTAAAAGAGTGGTAACAAGTACAATCACAGTTAACTTACAGACACAAATACCACTACACAATGTGCAGTAAAATTTTCTTTGTCATTTTGGCACATTTGAATGCCGTTTGAGATTGGTGAATCTATTAGATTTATTATAAAATAAATAAAATATGTACTATGTTGAAACAATTTCGACCAAAATAATTTTAATATTACGTTTTCGTAATCAGACTTTACTTTTTCTTCAGTCTTCTTCAGCTCGACTTAGAATATAGACACTGCAATGCCCTGAGAGCCAGGTGTAAATTCACATTTCTGAATGTAATCGCAATTACAACAGTTTCACAGCAGTTAAAACCCCCTAAGTCCCCTTATTTAGCAGTGTTTAAAAAGAATGTATAAATTATTTTTAACACACTCTAATGTTGTTGTACGTAGCTATAATAACATTTAAGTCTTTATTAATGTAGAGTTATTATAATTATTCTATGGAGAGAGAAACATCTGTGTTTTATGACATTGCCTTTCATTATCTCACTTCTGATGACATGATGTTGACAACCACATTATTGTGTGCTGTTAAATGCGAATATATTTATTGTAAAGGCTACATAAGGGACTAACCACAACAACCTTTAATGGCAATAAAGGTTAGTCAGTTAAAATATTATCAAGGCATTTCATTTCCTGTTAATTCAAGCAGATTTTGGACACATTTCTATAATAAATTAGAGTCATTAGTAACCCCAAGGAGTTAAAACTGGCAGGAACCAGTTAGGCGAAGTAAACAACATTGAATGTAAACAAAAAGTATTTTCGCCCAGAGTGAAGCCACCACCTTCCCTTACGTAACCTTCAGAAATAAAAACAGTCCGCCTCAGTGATTACCACAGTGTGTGTACATCACATATTTGTCACTGGGGCTCACTGTTTGAGTTGGAAAAAGCAGCATGCTTTTGGTGCAAGGTGTGTTCAGACTTCTCAGAAGGTCTTGAGCAACTGAGCACCACACTTATTTGACTGTGGTTTAATGGAGTTGAGTCCAGGTCCCTCTCCGATATTTTATATATGGTACAGTATAAGAACAACCTACTTCAAGTGGCTGCTGCTTCCCTGGCACACTTCAAATATAAGCACTTATAACTGTTGATTGTAGAAAGAATTATGAGGTCGTAATTCATTGATGAGTACTGTACCTTTAATTGCTTATTCCTTGAGTTGTTGTGTGGTGATTTCAGAACAGTTTAATGTACTATGGCACTTTCCATGTTTTTTGATTTCAAGACAAAGAACCAGAGGGATAGCGGCTCCTCTCTGCTTGTGAAGGCCTCGTGGCTGTGTGGTGTTGGATAAACTGTATAAAGTATTTTGTAGAGCATTATGTCAATGCATGCGTATACAGCTCGCAAGTTCAGCTCTGTATTTTTTTTTTCATAAAGGAAGGCAATTAGAGTAAAAAACAAACAACCAAAGCATCAGAGTTTTCTCCACTAAATTATTGATGATCTGTCTGTGTTGTGTTGTGTCGTTGTTGCTGGAACTCAAAACGTAACAATAAATCACAGTAAAATTGAATGTTGTGGTTTGTGTGCTGTAGTTATGAAATACTAGTCGATTAATTGATCAGTCAACAGAAAATAGGCCCGACAACTATTTTGGTAACTGATAAAGCGTTTGGGTCACTTTTCTTCCACTTGTTGTGCTGGTTCCAGCTTGCTAAATGTGATGATTTGCTGCCTTTCTTTGTCTTACATGATATTAAACTGACTATCTTTGAGTTTTAGACTGAACGTAAACAAACAATCACCTCGGGCTCTGGGAAATTCTGACTTTTTTATTTGGTCAAAAAACAATCCGCAGGAGATAATCCAAACCAGTCAATTCAGGTCAAAGGTCATCTAGATCCTCTGTCTACTAAAACCACTGCTTTAAAGTCAGTGTGTGACAGTCAATCTACTCTCTTCAGATTTGTTTTTAAACCTTTAAAGCCTCTAGAAACCTGGTTTAAAATAGTAAAAATCAATATAGATATCAAAGTTGGTTGTCTCAATAAGCTTTTATAAAAATTGAATTGAAAGTAAATGTTCATAAATATTAGATAACTGAGTTAAAAAACTTTTTTTTTTTTTTTTTTTTACTGTACGCTGTTTGACATGAATGTGTGGGCGGGGCCATATCAAATAGTCTCCATGGCAACAGTCATTGTTTTTAGAGAACATTTGTGGAGATAACTGCCTTGATGGGTTCAAAACAACTATTTTGTAATAAGAACCAGAACAGAGCCTGCATCATTTAAACCAAAACTCTGTAGAGTTTGTGAAAGTTAAATGATGACAATATATTTAATTTATATTGATAAAAATGCTCTTTTCTGATGCTTACTATCATGCAACTTACTATCATGCGACTAACCCCCCAAATTAGAAGGATTTTGTGGATTTGGGTTTACAGAGGCTTTAGATCTCAAACTTGTCTTGAAATCTGTGAGATGTAATTCCTGTGTTTGATCACTAGGAGGAGGTCTCATACAAACACAGGTCATTCTGTCATAACAATGCTGCCTCATGTACAAGGGCAGCATTTATAAACCCTATATAACACTTTAACACTACAATGAAAATCACTTCCTGGGTATTTAGTTTATGCTGTGGCCCAACCTGACTTTGATATGCATATACATTATGTAAAATATTAAATCAAGATCTCCCCTTCAACTCACTTCTCTGTGAGGTCATGCAAATAAATGAGCACAACCTTGCTTTAACCCCTCGTATTTATGTTTATTTTGTGAGCGGTTGGCTGGTTCGAAGGCAAATATGTTGAGTGTACAGTGTCAGTTGGAGGAGGAAAGTGTGTGGTTTTAAACAGATCCTCGACAGAAGGGCGGTCTCTTGATTTCCTGATTTCTAGGAAACTCCTGGATGTCTTCAACAACTCCAAACCAGCTGCTTACATCAGCGTGGGAGAGGGGAGGGGGTTCAAACCAGTCCACAGTTCCTTTTTATAGTAAATTGATAGGATCCCATAATGCACTGACATTGAAATATGTGAGAGCAAGAAAAGTAAACCCAGCACAGAGATAAAGATACACTTGTGCTCCAATAGAAAGTATGTGTGTGTGTGTGTGTGTGTGTGTGTGTGTGTGTGTGTGTGTGTGTGTGTGTGTGTGTGTGTGTGTGTGTGTTTGAGAGTGAGAGAGTGTGCAGTCTTGGTCTCTGTTGAGTGTAGACACAAGTGATTATATCAAGGTGACGATAAAAACTAAAATACAGCACACATAGTTTGACACTGCCGATAGGAGCCTACAGATATGTTCAGGCTCAGATTCAGAAAGATACTGTTTTATCAGGACAAAATCATGTTGGTTAACTATAGGCTGTTCCACATACAGCAGTATACACCTGCAAAATAATCAGAATTTTTTTTTTGACAATGAGGCAAATCAAATGTATTGATGATATTGAAGTCAGGTGAAATCGTGTCTCTGTAGGAGCAATGAAAACCAACCTACTTGTTTTAACGTGAATACAGCAGGCCTTTTTCAGACTTGATGACATGTCATTGTACAGCAGGAAAGATGAGTGCTTCAGTTTCAAGATCCTATTATTGTGCATACCAGCCCACTGTGACACTGTCATGACTTCGTGTGACACTATGTGTTGGTAATTGTTAATATTATTAGTAACACCTGAGCTTTTCATACTGTGACCTTTTTAAAATGTTTTCTGTGAAAAAGGCCTGGTGTCTATTTTTCTAAATCTCAAATTGAAAGAATTGTTGCAGTCAATTTATGTGAAAAGGTCAGATAAAGAAAATGTAAAGGTGCATGACTCCAATGCATTTTATCAGTCATACAGGTTTGTTTTGTAAATCAGTAGGAGAATATGTGAAAGAGTCACATCTGACTCACTCGCTATTGTCCTCCTCTGAAGCTAAAGCAGTTGATGTTTTATGAAATCGTGTGTGGTAACATAATTAGGTGTGAGCCTACACACGTGTAGCCTACATACAATCAATGCTTTCAGTGTGTATGTAGTGGGTGTGGCAACAGTGTGTGTAGTGATGGGTGGGATTAGCAGAATATGTAATCCAGCCACTATTTCGACATTCCAGGAATACCTCCCACAACTCATTTCTACCAGGAGGCAGACAAGGTCCCCCCCTCCCTCTACACACACACACGTACATACAAACATAAACATAGGGTCCCCTCGAGGAGACCTCATAAATATTGCTGTAGCACTATAACCAAAACTGTCTCTGCTTTGCAGCCATTGATCCGCACTACTTTTCCGATGTGTGAAATGTTATTCTGTAATATTTATTATGATTTAAACATCACACTGCTTGTAAAATAATATGTTTGTTAGGGGAAGTAGGGGAAACTGAATACATTTCAGAGATATGACACTCACTTTATCTTTTTGTAGCTTCATAAATCAGAATAAAGGCAGGGATATGAAGACAGTGACGTACTTACTCCCAGTGAATATAACCTTGGAAAATATGACTAAAATACATCAGCCTCCCAGAAACTTATGTTAGTTCCTTTAAATGCAGTGCTGCTAAACTGACAGTGCAGGTTATCATCTTTAAAGACATCACTAATTACGATAATTTGCTTTGCAAACGTTCGTTCTGCTTTTGGTGAGGAACAAGTGCAGTGGACTGTGGTTACAGATTAAACGTATGTTTAACATTGGAACCCATAAGTGTAGTCCAATAGTAATGTATGATGCTACAGCACACTATGTCGGGCTTTAACAATAGTTCTTAAAAGCAATTCTGTGACTGTGTTGTAAGGATTTTAGTTTCTTCCCTGATGTCAATATCCAATATGCTTTCTTTTTAAAGAAAGAGTTTTTTCACCAATCATCAATACATGTTTGGTAAGATGTTAACTTTGATAATTCTGTCAATAATTTTTCCCATTTACTTTAAAGCATTCTGACAATCACACGCACACACACAGACACACACAGACACACACAGACACACACAGACACACACACACACACACACACAGACACAGACACAGACACAGACACAGACACACACACACACACACACACACACACACACACACACACACACACACACAACAGTGGTGGTTGGATGGAGGGGTGATGGAA
This sequence comes from Ammodytes marinus, assembly GCF_949987685.1. Taxonomy (NCBI): domain Eukaryota; kingdom Metazoa; phylum Chordata; class Actinopteri; order Uranoscopiformes; family Ammodytidae; genus Ammodytes; species Ammodytes marinus. Next base: position 16,991,500 of record NC_137235.1, read on the forward strand.
GGACACACTCACAGTGATGCAGCAACACTGTGGCTCCTCCCCCCGGCGTTTTCAAACATCACACCACTGTTAGCACCGCCCTCCCAGTGATTTCATTCAAAACCAGTCTCTGACTCGGACCCCGTAATATTTTGCTGGAACTTGCCTTTTACGCACACGGCGTGACTCTGCTGTCTGCCCTCCCGTCTGAACTACAGCCTTTTACGCACAGATCCTGCTGCCATACCTGTCCTCGTTGCTGACTGACGTTTATTTTGCTGTCAAATAAGGAGGGCACGAAATGTTTGGGATGTGGAGGGGAGCCACCCGACTGTCCGCATGTTGGTGTCTGCTGATGCTGATTCATTTGTCGACTCAAGCAGGTAAGAAACGACGAGTAGCCTAACTTTGAACCCACATAAGAGGGATGTCGAACTTAAAATAAATGCTTTATTGAAGCTGCAATTTTTTTTAAAGAAAACTCAATTAATCTATTTCTGTGAGTCACAATAAATGGTAAATACGAATTTTGGCGTCAGTTAGCCTATTCAATGAAATAAAATATCTCAACCATTTAAATGTTTGAATGGCGTCTTCCTGTAAACCGCACCGGTGAATTTCATTGAGAAGAGAAACATTTGGTTTCTGCATAAATGTACCATAGATTGTTCTGTACATTTGGCAAAAAATATATTATTTGTTATTAATACATAGCCTACGACTATGACATTGAATTTAATAATACATGTGATAACAACTTGGCGTAGTTTACAATTTTGGCATGTATTGAATGGAATATACGCACCGCTTTTTGACTGGTTCCTTCACTGATTGCAAAGCGAAAAGCCAATCACGTTGGCTGGTTTCAAGTTACATGTAGGCGGGACAAACGCAGAAACAGACAGTTGGCAAGGAGGAAGGGTGCGGCTAAAATCCATGGTTTGGCATCTTCTCCTGTCATCTATGCTGCACGTTTCAAGTTCTATTATACAGCACATACTGAGGTATAAAGTAAGTAAATCATGCATGTGGAAAACGGGTCAATATAGACATATGACACATGATAGTGCAAAGTGAAAAATAAAATAAAAATATATAATATATATTAAAGTAAATATAGAAAAGAGTTCTATAGAATAAAGTACTGTGATAAACGGTACCATTGCAGTGTTAGTTAAGGTGGCAAGTGTTGAGCTTGAGATCTGAGTTCAGCAGTCTTATGGCTTGTTTGATGAGTCTGAGTCAGATGCTGATATGTTGTTGGTGTGATGGCCATTTGCTGAGCAGTTTTTACCACACCCTGTAAAGTCTTATGGTTGAGTGCTGAGCAACTGCCGTAGGTGGTGATTTAGTCACAATACTCTCAATGGATCAACTGTAGAAGGTTATACGTATCCTGGAGTCCATGTTGAACCTCCTCAGCCGGTGGAGGGAGAATAGCATATGGAGCTGTCATTTGTGATGGTGTTGGTGTGTTCAGTCTATGTCAGTTCCTCGCTGCTGTGAACACTGAGGAACCTGAAGCTGCTCTCTCTCTACACCATTGTCCTGTTGATTATGATGGGGGCTTGTCAGTCTCCCTGTCGCTTCCTTTGGTCCACGATCAGCTACTTAGTTTAGCTGACATTGAGATGGAGGTCCATGCTTCAAAATGTCAGAGTCATGACCTCATCTCTGTACGTCGTCTCATCACCATCGCTGATAAGGCAGATGACGGCTGTGTTACTTAACTTAACTAACTAGGTCTCTGAGCTTTAGTACAAGCTTGGGGGGCTCAATGGTATTGGTTGCTTAACAGTATAGTCAATGAACAGCATTCTCACGTATTCTGGAGCCGCAGGCAGAGAGGGTTTAGCCAATTATTGATTAGTACAATGTTCTGTGTATTGTTGTCATGCCAATAACATGACTGGGGAAGGGGTGAACCCAATGGCCCTTAAGGCCAACAATGTGCTGAGCATTAGGCTTCAGTCCCATTCTGCCAGCTGCCCCTGTAATCCTCTGAAACTCTCAACTCTCCTCCAAGAGCTTTTCAGATTAAAACGTCAAAATTCCCCCCTCCCTGTTCTTTGGTGCTCACTTTCAGTCATCAGATCTGATGACACCTGTGAGTGTAATGAGAGGGAACTATCTCCACATTGCCTTTTTTAATTTTAATTTTCAAAAGTCTGGCTCTGGTTTGTTGTTTTTAAGTGTTTAGCATATTCCTGAAATGAGGCTTAGCAATACATCCTAGTACTGAGGCATAGAAAGAAAAAGCCAAAGGTATTTTTTCTACCTTGGACACTAAACTTTTAGACTGCTTTGACTAACACAGACATGTCTGCTGAGTTTCAGTAATTTCGAAATACCCCTGCAACGTGTGTTGCCCGCAGAGTTCAGATAACCTCAACTTGTGAAAGCTGCAGAGGAAATGTGCAGATGATCATCAACACTTCTTAATTTGAGAAGTTTTGCACAAATTGTCCAGGTACAAAGTCTTTAACTAAAATGGTCAGATAGGTTCTTGGGGTAAGGGATTTAAACTTAATTTGGCCACATTACTGTACAGCAGTATTTCTGTAAAATACCCAGAGAACCATACAAATAAGTAGATAAATTAGGTCACTTAATCAGTACAGATCCAGATCCAGCAGTGACCGCTGTTGGTCCTTTTGATGCACACGCATCCTGGTTATTTATTAACATCTCGGTGTATGTTTGAGTCAATAAACACCCCTCTTTGTGTAGTTTTTATGTGTGTGTGCTGCATGCATGTGCCATATAAAGACAGAAAGGCATTGTTAGTGTACAAAGACACTTCACAAAGCAGGATTCTTGTCATGCTGGGGTGTGATGACGACTTGTCTAACATCTAGAGGGCAACTGCCGTCCATTCTGCTGTCAAGCTCATTGCTTATACATTTTTCTTTAAGTGAATGGAAGAGTGTGTGTGTGTGTCTGTGTGTATTTTCAAGGCAGTACTTGAATGGCCTTACATGGTAGTGCTATGACTGGACGGTTTGCTGAATGGCAGGTTCACACTGTGGGTATAAATAGCTTCTGAATGCAGTTTCCCTGCAGAAGCCGTGGATGGACTTTCTGCTTGAGATACTGTTCAAACAAGCTCTTTTTACCATAGGCTTTCAGTCTTGTGGTTGTCCGTCTGTTTCTGTATGTATGTTTGTGTAAATGCCAGCAAACCCGTAGCTTGTTCCACTGTACAGATGAAGATGCATTTGAATTTGTTGTTTAACTCGGCTTTATAGACTGATCATTTTGCTGGGTTTTTAATATGAGAAATAATACAATTGAGGTGTACAAATAACACAATTGATTGCGACCAAATTGCATCTTTTATAGTAATTATAGGGACCAAAAATTTACTCAACAACTTATTTAAAGTGCTAAATGGCATAAAATAGATCTCAAATATTTATGACTAAAGATTCTCAGGAGAAAACGGTGAATAACTAATATCTCCCCCATGAGCCCAACTAAACCTGAACTTTTCACCACAAAAGACTAGAAGGAATGAAAGGAAACCTCTCCTCTTGCTGAGCGGTCCTCTTAGGAGGCCCATGACCCATATGTGGATGTGGGGGCTGGGAAGGATAAGCAGTGGAAAATGAAAACATTGGAATCTGCAACTGGAATGAATGACGCTGGGAACCGGGAAAGTGAGTGAAAGTTAGGGGAAACTCTTTTTTAAAGCGTGACCGCATTTTGTTCAGGATACAGCCAGAGTATGCTTTGGGAACTTTTTTTCGCTCCTGGAATCCCTGCTGGCTGCATGCCTGCCCTCCCCATCATGCGTGCGTTTGTGGGCGCTGGCTGTGTGTATGCATTATTTCCCTTGAAAGCGTGTGGGGTTCACAGGAAGAGACTCTCGAGATCTGTCAAGTTTTCTCCCTGATCACTGAAACCCTGAATCAACTTGATGTAGCCTAGAAATAAATAAAAAAGATGACATTCAGTCGACCTTTCACTTCTGCTTTTGTTCTCACTTTTTAAAAGCTGGAGGGAGGTCACTCTTTGTGCCAAGCCCACTGTTGAGAAAGCATCCGGTCCTTATTTTTTCGTAATTGATCAGACCTTCAGTGTCCCTTCTTTATAGCTTTCATCACTCATCGACACACTACAGTTGACTGACTTCCTTGTTTGTGTCCTCTCCGCCACGATCTGTCAGTCACTGTGGCGATGCTGTTATGAGGAATGCCACACTGGGACCAATCAGCTGCTGGTGGTGTGATTGTTCAACTCCTCCCATGCCATTGTCTTAAAGGGATAGTCATGTCAACATGCCCCCAGCCTCCAGGTCCCATGAGTGACTTTCAAGGCAGAGGTGATGAAGGATGACACACACACACACACACACACACACACACACACATATACTGTGTGTGTGTGTGTGTGTGTGTGTGTGTGTGTGTGTGTGTGTGTGTGTGTGTGTGTTGGTTTCACATGTGCCTTGATGTCGATGCCCTCTTTGCTTTGACTGGCGGGTTCACTTAGGTGTGATCGTCTCGTAGCGAGACCTCTGTGCCCCAAATAAACCAAGGTCAATCTAAGGGGGTCCCACTTCAGAAATGTTAAACCTCGAGCTCAGTAGTGAAGAGGATGTTTCCACCTACATGACAAAAACAGGTGTGTGAGAGCTGAGCTATGTCACCTCCAATGAGTAACAGAGGTGTGTGGTTGGGTTAAACCTGCTTTCTCCTCACCCCAGTAACATTTGTGCTTAATACACTCTTGAGTGCACGCCTGCCAAAAAATCTTAGCTACAGATAAGGATCAAATGAACATTATGAGAAAATGTAATCAAGTTAAAACAAAAAAGCATCTAGTAGGCCGATGAGTGGGGACTCCTTCCCAAGCTAAACCATCAACTGTGCGTTTTTTTTTTTTTTTTTTTTGATCGAAAGAGAAGGTAAAAGAGAAGTAAAGTTATTATTCATTCCCACAAAGGAACCTTTGATTTATTACTTCATAACTTGTTCTAGTATGAGTCAGGGAACCACATCGCATTGTCGTCGTTATTTGGAAATTTCCTCCGAGTGAAAGGTGTGGTTTTCCCGCTGTCACTTATCCAAACTTCCATGGCCTTCAATTGTAGGTTGTCTGTGTAATTTTCTGTTAAATATTAACCTTACAAGGATATCCGTTTTTTGTTTTATGTTGACACAGTCTTGTGTTACTGCATGGTTGTCACGAGAAAAGTGTAAATTGAGCAGTAAATGCTGATATAAAGTCATTTGTCCTCATGTCTCGCTGAACTCTGTCATTGCTATCATCCACAGAGGCAGCCTTCCAGTGCAGCTCCACTCAGTTAACATGTGGAAATGGGAGGTGCATCACCCAAAGGTGGATTTGTGACGGACATGACGATTGTGGGGATGGAACCGATGAACTGCCTGAAACCTGCGGTATGTTGTTCTACATGGTTTTGATCTACCTTGAAAATAAGTTCAAATTAATAACCTGAAATGGATTTGCATTAGAAATTATTTTCACTATCAATGATTTTTTGGTGTAATTTCCCTTAGACCAAAGCCTTTCAAATTTACTATCAAAAAGAAAAAGCATCCGGTCTGCACATTTGAGTAGCTGTAACCAGCAAATGTTCAGCAGTCTTTGTTAAAAATCATTAATTGATTAAAGCACTTTTAATGTTTGGTCAATTTACTATTGTATCAACAATTGTCATTGTTACAACTCTACCTGTGAATGTATATGAACTAAAGTCATATTAAAACGACATATAAAAGTAATCGAGCACATTATCTTTATATGCTCATTACATAAAAATAACTAACAGCTGTCAATCAAAAACACATTAGTGTAAAGCAGTAGTTCCTGTAAGTAAATGATTGTTCAGTTTTACAATATGCTCCATAATACATGCAATCATTTAAGTCATGCTTCCTGTTTATGTCCTCAGCAACCAAAACCTGTCGGGACTCGGAGTACAACTGCGGCGCTCCCATGAACCAGTGTATACCAGGAGGCTGGCACTGTGATGGCAAAGCTGACTGTGGCAACGGGGCTGATGAGAAAAACTGCAGTAAGTTTTACACGGGAAAAAATTTCATTGCATACTAAAACATCACAAACAATAGTGTTATGTATGATTTTGTCTTCAGGAACACAGAAGAATTCCATTAAGAATTTATTTTTTTAAGATAAACTTGATCAATACCACACTTGGACATTGAAGTGTCAGAAATCAGAGAGTTACAGTACACAATTAATCATTTCAAGGAACTGAATCGGGTATGGTTAAATACTGGAATTTCACTCGTAGCATCAAACAACTAACAGGTCCACCGTTGTGCTGTTTTGGGTGACATTAACTCCTCGTCTCTCTCTCCTGCCAGCGGCCAAACAATGCAAGGATGGCCAGTTTCAATGTACCAATGGCCAGTGTATAGCCCCCTCCTACGTTTGCGACAGCGACAATGACTGTTCAGACGGCTCGGATGAGGCCAACTGCAAAAAACCCACCTGCAGTTCACTGTCCTTCCAGTGCAACAACTCTGTGTGTGTGCTGGCCCAGTGGCGCTGCGACGGAGAGGAGGACTGTAGCGACGGCTCTGACGAGTGGCCGGAGAACTGCGCCGGACGGCAGAAGACGGAGGCGCCGTGTCCAGCCAACAAGTTCCAGTGTGCCAACGGCCAGTGTATCCACAGCAGCTGGAGGTGTGACGGAAGTGCGGACTGCAAGGACAAATCGGATGAGGTCAACTGCAGTGAGTTTATTTTATTTTTTCTGAGTCTTATTTATACCTAGCTTTTGTAATTCCATTCATCTCCTATTCTTTACAAAGCTTGATCCTCTGAGGAATCTTCTCTGACTTCTTATTTAGCTATCACTAAGCCTATAACAGATGGAGCCTGTTCATGCTTGAGCATACTTAATATTCCATTGCCATTCAGGTCCACCTGCTCACTAAAAATCAATATTGACACAAAATCCACAACAAATGTCAGCGATGATTTTTATTTTCCTCGGTCCATGCCATCTCATCCTTCCTCCCATTTCTCCTTTTCTCTTTCTCTTGTTTTTAATCAATTTGTCTTCTTTTTCCAGGCCATCCTACTTGTCAGCCAGATCAGTTCCAGTGTAATGACGGCACCTGTATCCATGGCAGCCGCCAGTGTGACAGACAGCACGACTGTAGGGACCTTAGTGATGAGATTGGCTGCAGCAGAGGTGACTCGCAGAGATCCACTTTATTTTCAACTACACCACATATTTTCTTTTTAGATCCATAGAAAAGCCCTAAGGCCATACCATTTGATTACAGTTTGATTCATACTCCCCTGTTCTTTTCTGCAGAAAACGTATGTGAAGGCCCCAACAAGTTCAAGTGTGGCAGCGGGGAGTGTATCAGCATGGAGAAAGTGTGCGACAAAAAGAGCGACTGCAGCGACTTGTCCGATGAACCTGTCCCAGCGTGCGGTAAGTGAAGTCTTATTTTATCTTCCAACCTGCAGCCAAAAGTCCTCCGACTGGGTAAAAGTACAAGAGTTTTTTGGGTATACGCGCAGCTCCATTGCAGCTCGGGGAAAAAGAAAAAACCCACATAAAAGCCTGGAAAATATAATTGGGTCAGCTAACCAAGCAACTTTGGTTGACTGGCCTAGATAGTCTGTGGTTTGAATGTGAGTCAGTTCACCGTGTGTTATGAGCTGCCGTTAGGAAAACGGTCGTCATGAATAATATTTAAAAGCTCTGTGTGTGTGAATCTGCGTCCCTCTACAGACAACAACGAGTGTTTGACCAATAATGGAGGCTGCTCGCATTCCTGCACCGACCTGAAGCTTGGCTTCAATTGCTCCTGCTCTGATGGATACAGCCTGAAGACTGACAAGAAAACGTGTGAAGGTACGATGAGGGGAAACTTTAATTGTATTTTAGAAGTAAGTCATGACTAGCTTTGGGTTATTGACATGTATGTTAATACAATTATTTGAAAAGTTCCGAGTGCCATTTGCTATTATCTCAATTTAATCCCTCCTCTCCCTTTTGTCCCTTCACCCGCAGACATTGATGAATGTGCTGTGCCAGACACTTGCGCTCAAATGTGCATCAATCTGCCCGGCAGCTACAAGTGTGACTGTGAACAAGGTTACCAGATCGACCCTGTGAGCCAGACGTGCAAAGCTGTATCAGGTAATGTTTTGAGAGAAAGCCTGTCCTTTCTCAGCACTTATCTCATGTGACAGTGGACTGATTGGGTGACCCATAGATTTGCCTTGGCATTCTGAAAAAGGTTATTTATTCTCCTTATTTGTCCTCCAGGCACTGTGCCCACCCTCTTCTTCACCAATAGACACGAGGTGAGGATGATGACGGTGGACCGCAGTGAGTATGCCACTCTGATCCCCCAGCTGAAGAATGCGGTGGCTCTGGACATGGATATGCCAAACCAGATGATCTTCTGGTCTGACCTGTTTCTGAAGAAGATCTACAGGTAAGAAACATTATCCGCATGTGTCTGTCTCGGTCAAGAATTGTTTACTGCTGATTAAATCTCAGTTAAAATAAATAAAGAATACTCTATTGCTACTAAGAGGCTATGTTGTAGGATGGATAAAGCTATATCTGTATCTCATTTCCAAACTCTCAACCCTTGTCTGCCTCCCGACAGCTCCAAGTTAGACGTGGCCGGTGACTCCTCTCACCACAATGTAGTAATCGGCAGTGAGATTGATGCCCCAGAGGGCATTGCGGTGGATTGGATCCATGGCAACATCTACTGGACCGACAGTGGTTTGAAGACTATCTCTGTGGCAACGACAGACGGCAGCAAGAGGAAGACCCTGGTCACGGAAAACCTGGAGAAGCCCAGAGCCATCACAGTCGATCCCGTCAATAAGTGAGTGAAAGCCTCAGACAGGTAGCATTGTTTTTCATATCTGGGATCAACCAGAGCTTTTTGTTGATAGTCGTTTCCTGTTTTAACATTTTTTTATTTTTTTTATTCTCTTTAGCTTTATGTACTGGACAGACTGGGGGGAGGAGGCCAAGATAGAGAAGAGTGGGTTGAACGGAGCGAATCGCGTTGCCTTGGTGACTGATAACATCATGTGGCCCAATGGCATCACCCTAGGTAAGCAGCAGAATTTCATGGATGCACTAAATGAAAACCAATCATTTCCGTTCAAACTGTATGATGAGCAGACAATGGTAATATAGTATAGTCATACCTCTCTAACTGTGTGTCTTTCTGGGCAGACATGGTCAACCAGCGTCTGTACTGGGTGGACTCCAAGATGCACACTGTGTGCAGCATCGACGTGAATGGGGGGACACGACACAGTCTCATTTTCAGCGAGGACAAGCTCTCCCATCCCCTCTCTCTGACTGTGTTTGAGGTTAGTGATGAAGTCCAGGTTTTCCCCTGAGGGAAACAAAGCACTAGCAATTGAAGCTTAAATGTGTTATTATGTCAAAAATAAATTGACATTTAATGGTTAGGTGATGTTAATTAGTAAAAGTCAAAAATGGAAACTCTGATCTGCATCAAATCAGTCTGTATTAAATGTCATGTATAAATATAATCCTACATTTAAAATGAAATGCCCTCCATCCTGGTTTCTTAATCTCAACAAACTGATGTGCAATTAAAAAGTACTTAACTACTGTATTTCAAACCAGTCAGTCAGTAATCCAGTTCATTCATGGTGAGCGTTAACCGGCTGAAATGGCTTAGAAGTATAAAGTAAGCGCTGAGTGTTAATTTTATTCCCCCTGAATTTGGATCAGTAGTGCTAATTCTTCTTAATCAGTCCCCAATAATGGATCCACTGTGTTTGAGGAAATGTAAGCTAATATTAATTGATTTACCCAAGTGATGTTACTCAAAAAAAAAATCTCTTTTAAACAGGAGAGAGTATTTTGGACAGACTTGGGCACCAATGCTGTTTTCAGTGCCAACCGCCTGACGGGAAAAGACATCACCAAGCTGGCAATGGACCTGGAGCAGCCAGAGGATATCGTACTGTACCACAACCTCAAGCAGCAAGCCGGTACAAAAACATAACTCTATCTGAGGGCTATATCATGACAAACTACAAACTGTTAAGGCCATAACATGATTTATCATGCTTATTGTACCCACCTTTCTCTCTTGCAGGTACAAACTGGTGCACAGAAAAGAACAGTATGAATGGAGGTTGTGAGTTTCTTTGCCTCCCTGCCCCTCGGATCAACTCGCGTTCTCCTAAATTCACCTGTGCCTGTCCAGACCACATGACATTGGGACCTGACATGAGGAAATGTGTGGCAGGTAAGTGTCCCCTGCACATGGCTACACAAATAGACTGAAAGTTAACTTTGAATCATAAAAGTAACCCTTTAATTTTCTGTCCCAGCTCCTTTCCCAGTTGCACCTCCTGTCGAAAACAAAACTGGTGCACCGCTCCCACCCAACGCTCCCAGCGAGCCTACTACAGCCACAACAACTACAACTACCACCAGAGCTACCGAAAAACCCACAATTACCTCTTCTAATCAGTCCACACAGGGTCCAGAGGAGCCGGCCGCCACTGCTCAAGGTACAGGAAGGTGTTCTGGAAAAGGCCTGAGTCTTTAGAATGTGTCTCTGACACAGCTTTACGTTTTATTTAATGCTACTAAACTAGAAAATATTAGGTGAACTTGGAAAACAATATATCTTCAAAACATCAGTATGTTGGCATGGTGAACATGTTAGCATACTGACATCAGCATTTGTCTCCGCCTCAAAAAGTAGTTTGCATGGCTGTAGAATCTCAGTCCCATTTAAAGACTGTTTGTACACATCATTTGCATATTTGCTTCAATGTACTGGGATGCATAAACATTATTGCTCAGGTTACCTGCAATATACCTTTACATAATGATCTATGGAGGTTAGCTTAGCATAGGAACTGGAAACAGGCCAAAACTCCTTACACTAGGGGGAATCTGGTTCACTGGTTGCTAAGCTAACCATCCTCTGGCTGCAGCTTCATAAGGGTATTCCTATCCTATATAGACAAGAATGGTGTTTATCGTTTCATCTAACTTTAAGGAATAAAATAAATAAATAATATTTTCTTTTTGCTTCTTAGGTGAAAGATTGGCAGCCTTGCCTGAAGAAGCCCCTTCAGCCCACCCAACTGCACTATACATCGTTGTGCCATTAAGTAAGTTCCACGTTTCAGCTCTTCATGCTTACTCATGAATGCAGTCTTAAGGGCTGTTTAATCTGCTTGTGTGTTCGCTACCTCCTCTGATCTCACCTCAACCCCTCTTTTCCTCCGCAGTCGTCATGACCCTGCTGGTCTTTGGAGCAGTGTTGCTGTGGAGACACTGGCGTCTGAAGAACACCAACACCATCCACTTTGACAATCCAGTGTACCAGAAAACCACAGAGGATGAGCTCCACATCTGCAGGAACAACTCCGAAGGCTATGTTTATCCTGAGGTATTTTCACTTTGACACCAAGTCACTTCATTATTAGTTTTAATCTCTAAAAATTTACTTTTTACATGGAGTTTTACAGCTTAGCTAATTCAATGTTATTTTTTATTTATTTTTTTGCAGAGGCAAATGCTGAGCATGGAGGACACAGATATTGCATAACCCGAAGATGAAGAAGACACAAGCTTTATTTGAAGTGAAGTGAATGTCAACGTGAAGCAACAAATGCCACTTTTTTTCTATTGCTGCTGCTTTACGGCCCCCTCCCCCCTGGAATGACCTCATTGCGTGGCTTATGTATCCGACCTCAGCACTGTGGCGTTCCAAGGCTGAAGAAACTGAAAAAAAACAAAAAAAAAACAAGAAAAAAAAGATCCTTGAAACTAGTTTGACAGAATGGAGCATAACTGCATTTAGTAAAACCGCAAAACGGTTTCAAAATGAAGGACTAACCAAAGATGATGTGCAAAACCTCAGAGCCTTGACTCTTTTGAAACTAAACGAAAATTGTCAATCTAAACATCCTGGTATTTAGTAAATTGCCTCAGTATGGTGATTACCTAAATACACATAACAAAAGTCACAAGTTCTGCAGGTTTAATTTGGAAAGCCTGACCTATTCTGTCTTAAGACTCCCTTGTGCCTTCCATTCACACAAAGTTAGTTTACTGTATGTACATAAATGCCTTACTAGACCCTTCCAAAGCAGTTTCTATGATAGTTAATTCCACAGTGCTTTAGCCCCATGCTATGATGACCTTACACTGTGGCCTTCTCTTGGTACGGACTTCCTTAACTGTCATCTTTCATAGTCCGTCTCAAATGTAATACATATTTAAGTCTTTTATCCCATGTTATTGTTCGATTCCTTTTGTGATCCGTCATCGAACAAGGTATCTGAGTATGGACTGTCGCAAGGTTTATGTTGCAAAAGGAAAAAGCTGCTGAGTTTTCTGAAGTCAACCAAAATGAAGTTTTTTTTTTAAATTAAAAAAGTTGAGTTAAAAAGCGATTGTAGGTGATTACCTAACACTGTAAATAGTTTCTGTAAATATTTTGTATTTAAACACTCTTAAGTTCACTCTGGTGTTGCCTTCTTTGCATTTGTAAATGTTAATCATGAAATACTGTAAATATGTCAGAGATTCTGTTATTTATTGATGGAAATATATGAAAAAAGCTTTTTGATTGTTGAATGTAAATACAGTAATGCTTTACAGTATATTAGCACCTAAGCACAGTGATTTTTGTTTTGTTCCAAAGCCTTTCCAACCCTTATATTGTACAGCTGTTATTTAACTTCAAAATGAAATCTCTAAACGTCTGCTCAGTTTTGCAAGTGACATCCTGTCTGGGTCAGTGCTTGTCATTTACAACAGTGTGCTACAGAGAAAGGCTGACAAAGTGCTTTTTGTTCTTTCCACCATTGTTTGTTTCAGCTATAAATCTCATTATTTATTTTGTTTTCCCTGTGAGATCATGGTACACTATATAATGTGTGTGTAGATGTTCTCCGTCACAGCAAAATGTATGTATGGACAATTGGAGCATTTTTCAGATGTGTTGATCTTTTTGAATAAAATAAAAAAAATAATCCTTACTGTCTTTCACTTTAATGAGGGTCTGTTTTGGGAAAAGTTGTGTCATGAGTCATGACTGAGCTGAAGTGGGGCATCTGAGGAAAAAAACACTGTCATCCAAGCCTATGATTATATTATTTTAGAACATGAGATATAAAGGGTTTTACAGAGCTCTCCACTGATAAAGCAAATACTTGAAGACTTTGCAGAATGGATGTCCATGAAACCCGTTTATGTTGCCTGGAAACGTTGCTGTTACTGTCCATCTACTACATAATACTGCATTGTGGGCACAGAGCAATTATATACTATTTATGGCTTAAACTAATCAGGAGACTCGTCCTTCCTCTGCCTTTGTCTAAAGAGCAGATTTAAATTAAGTTCTTGTGCCAAAGTCAGCATAAACAAATGTGTTACCACTCATTTAAATGATCCGCTGCTATCACCTGCTGGGCTTTGTTTCGAGATAAAGAAAACTAGTTTTTGAATTTCCACAGCTCATTCATATCAAGGCACACAGACAGATATCTGGTTCAAATACAGAAGGTTTTCTTTTGTGTCAAGAGGAAAGATATTCTTTTTTTAAACTGACTTGGCTTTAGGTTTGGAAAATGAACTATTTCCTTTACATCTCTGTTTTTATTATCCCCAACTTAAACCTAACATTTCACCATGTTTCCCCGTGGGAAGAAGAGAAATGGAACAACAGTAGCATTCAACACAAGTCTTTTAAGAAAGAGAGATATCAAATCATATAAGGGCGCTGTTGACACGTCCATAAAATCACAACAACCAGCAAACATCCTCTCACTAATCCAATAAACCTCCTCCATAATTCATGTCAATAATGGTTCCTCTCTTAAAAGCCCCAGCAGTGCTATGCAGACCACAGTGCAGCATCAGAGTGCAGTGGGGGTTGACGCACTGCTGTGGCATCAATGGCAACTGGGAAGTCAGTTATCAACAAGATACAGCTGAGTCCTAACAGACAGAGAATAATTAAGTATATGAGGTTAAGAAATCCGAACCAAAGTCATTATGAAGACCTGTTGAGTAATAATGATAACAATGTAAATCATGTAGACTCATGTAGCTTGGGTGAAAATGTGCAGAAACTAGAGTAACAGGATTTTTATGCCAGAGGCCATGCCCTTGCAAAATGTTTATAATAATAATCTACTCCAATGACACATCTGATTGAAGAGTAACAAAGTAACATTCATGTTGCAATAACATGTACAAAATCAATTACAGTATATTGTTGAAATGATTGTCATAAGTAGAGTTTCCTTTACTTTCTTGCTTTCTGTGTTGCAGCAATAAGTAATTTTTGAAAGAAAAAAATATACATTTTGATTCAAAATCTCTCATGACGCACAGTTGGTTTTGAAAAACAATGTTTTAGAGATTTTTAATGGCACACACATGAAGATATTAACACACTCGGACGTCCATGAACTGTGTGTGTGTGTGTGTGTGTGTGTGTGTGTGTGTGTGTGTGTGTGTGTGTGTGTGTGTGTGTGTGTGTGTGTGTGTGTGTGTGTGTGTGTGCGCGTGTGTGTGTGTGTGTGTGTGTGTGCGCATGTGTGTGTGAGTGTGTGTTTGTAAGACAGAGAGAGATAAACAGACAGAGAGAGAAAGAGCTGGTTTTGATGTCAGGGACAGGCCGTGCATGGGGACACACTGTGCTGCCATCAGTTTATTTCACTAGGAAGTATGTCGTCTGTCAGATACTCGGATCCACATTCCAGCGTAGAAAGGACGCCACGCCCAAAACCTGCGTCACATCTGATGCAGGCCAAAGGCTATCTGCAGTTTACTGTATCTTCTTTGCTGGTGACTGTTTGACATTGTTGAAAGAAAAACGTAATTTCAATCACTGATGGGGCTAATTGGGTCGAAGTGGGATTCTTCTGTTACCATCACTAGCAGCATCATTGTTGACGGTTTGCTATTAAAAAACTAATTAGCCTGAGTATTTATGTGCGCTTTACCCATGAGAAAATACACAGATACACCTGAGGCTCAGGTAGCAGATGACACCTGTCCCCTGCATACTCTCTGTTGCCCAGCATCCATTCCTCACCACACCATTTGCCTAGCGATCGCTGTCTTCCTATTGGCCAACTGGCAGCCAAAGGGTGGAGTTACATCTCACACCACCGACTCGTAAGCGAAGGGGAGTGTCCTCGGAAATCGACAGCAGAAGGGCGGATGGATGGGGGGTGGGAGGATAGGTATTCCCCTGTCCGGTTACCAAACATGGCTACAAACTGTGCTGATGATAACAAAACAACACTAGCCTGTTTGGTGCGTGCCTGACAACCTGTGGGGCCAAACAGGCTGGACCACAGTATCTCCAGCCGCAGGAGGCAGCAGAATGCAACTGATATTTGCCCTGTGCAAGAATGAAGCTGTTTATTCTAATACGCTGTAAACAGAGGGTGGTATCTGCTGTATCAGTGAAGAAGTGGTTTAGCTCTGTTGGGTGTTCTGTATCATTTTCCTGAACTGGCCCTCAGAGCGGTTATCAAGGCATATATCAAAGGATGTCTCACTAATATCGCTTTCTATCTGAGCTGCCATGCTGAGGGAACCTACTCTGACCCTAACACTATCTTCTGACTTTCAACATCAGACTCCTTAACTAACCACAGAGGAGTACACTTCAAAACGGCCTGTGACACCATTACATTAGCCTGCGAAGACTTTGTGTTTATTCAACTTGTGATACTCAACTTCTCTTAGTCAACTTTTATCTTTTCACATCTACTGTCTTTCATCCCAGCTGTGATGTAATTGGTTTCCAAGGGGATGCATGTTAAAATAAGAATGTAGTCATGTATTTACAGTGGGTTAAGAGTACAGGATACCTCCGTCTGGGATTCCAGTAAAACAAATGCAGATGGTTGAAGCTGAAGCTGTAGAGACGAGACACGTTTTTCATCTTGCCTGACTGTGAAGTGTTACCATATGTTTGTGTTGGACCTCACAGCCTTTACAGGGGGAAACTATACAATCCAGATCACGTGAACCAATGGGGGGGAGAGTCAAACATATACTTCTGTGGCTGAAGGGAATAAGGATAATGTTTACAGTAAGGAAAAAGTTCCCTCCCTTGACTTCAGATTGATTTGGGCTGCGACGTCTATATCTACAATCCAAATATTTTTAGATATGGCCTACTAACTTTGACTGGAAAAAGCCAGAAAAAGCAGACAAACCAGGGAAGTAGGTCAAATGTCCTGGTTTAAAAAAAAAAGGCGTCTTATAAAGTGACTGAGCTGGTTTCAAGCAGCACAATAATACTTTGGTTAGGTATTTAGGTGTATAGACTCAGCTCAAATCCTGTGTTAACACAACAGGTTAATTTGGCCTTTATAGTTCAGATATGGTCACATCTCATTAGACACACAGAGTCCAGATAAGGAGAACCAAACCTATATGGACAAAAGGAGTGGGGTATTGGAAAAGACTGATCTCCATCTGGCCCTCGGACACACATTCACACACCTCTGTATGTGTTATTGTACGTCACTGCCTTCCATGGATGATAAAAAGCAGACCTTATAGGAATATTGACCAAGGCTGGAACCAAGGCAGTGACAAGGCTGGAATCTGGGGCATACCAATCTTTGGTTTAATACTAAACCAAAAGGGCCAAAGGTGTGTGTGTGTGTGTGTGTGTGTGTGTAGGGGGGGGAGGGGGTTCTTGTAAAGCAAGTTTTATGGCTTAAGAAGCTTCAGAAACATGTGATCAGATCATTCAGGATGCAGGCCACACACCATCAGGAAAAGAGCAGAAGTTACCTTCTGTAAAATAAAAACAACAGCTTCTTTAATTCAAAGTCTCTTGCAGGCTTTGCAGGCTTTTCTTCTCCACTTCAACAATGTCTGTTGCACTGATTTACTTTAGGTTTTTTAAATGGCACAATCATTTGGGAATACTGAAAAAAAGGAAAGGGGAGACTTTTATTTTATATTCAAAAGATGAGGACAGCTCCTCCAACAATTAGGAAATGACACGATACAAAGTGTCAGCCCTCTTTGTGAGCTGCATTAAAGAACACTGATACTGGCCTAAAGATACATTAGATATGTTTGTCTATCTTTAAAAAGAACAATGTTTACATTGTGCAGAAAATTCATGACAAGAAACAATTCAATATTCACAGGAAGAGAATAAAGTAGTAATACTGAAAAGAACAATATGGCTACCACATGCCTCTAGTGGTGTGACAATGACGGAATCCCTCAAAACCCTCCCACACACTGATGCTGTCTGCAATGTTTGATGCAGTCAAACCAGAGGTTCCACTATTAGGGAATGAGCCATTTTCCTCTGGGTGGAGGATGATTTTTTTTCTCCTTTGCTCAGCCAGTGATCTATACTGTCTACCAATTACATTGTACTTTCACAATGGATATCTGAGGAATAATTTGCTTTACTGTGATAAAATGTACTCTTATTTGAGTGTGTTCTGCAAAACTGCAAAAGCATTTGTTTCAGATACCGACAAAATAATGCCTTAAAGGAGCAGTAAGTGATTTTGTCCTTTTAGCTAACTTCCCGTCAGTAACTGCAATTAGCAGTCCCCTCCCTCGTCCCTACGTCACCATCACATGATCGTGCAGCCATCTTCTTCAGATAGTACCTCGATGGAGAGCAGCGAGTCATCGTTCACGGGCACAGAGACCCGACTCTTTACAGTGCTCTGTCTCCTGATTGGATAAAACGAGCGGGATACTCAAAATTTTACAGTAACTGGCAATTACTGCAAAGCTGAATGACTGGGAGACCTGTGTTATGAACTGTGCATACTGTTTAAGTTATTGCTGTATGAATATAGAGTGATTTAACACATATGTTAACAAAGAAATATCACTTATTTCCCCTGTAAGTCAAGGCCACTACACTATTGCTGTGTACATTTATAACTCTGACTGATCAGTTTACTTTACAAAAAAAGCCCTATTTCAGTGTAATCACCGGTTCCATATCATTAAAAGCCAGTAAACTGTCAGCTTTTATACAAAAATTCAGATGGCAAATCTGTTGAAGCTCTTTATGAGGGGATCTCTCGTTGGCACACAATGTTTATCCCAAGCATACAATTCATTCAGTGAAAATTACTTGGACTTTATATCATAGTGGTGTCAACAGACTTCTGAACTGTTGCTTCTGTTCATATTTCTTGATTAATTGTCTTCACAGCTACACAGATATGTGGCCAATGGAAGTAAAGACATTGAGATATCTATTTTGAGTGGCTGTGTACATATAGGCACATATTTAGTTTGGACACATCAGTAAAATAAATGTAATATTGTCAATAAAGTAAGTTAAATAATAACATAGGCAAAGTGAAATGAGTCTTTTTCACGACCCTGCACTTATTGTTTGAAAAATGTACTTATTTTGTGATGAAGAAATAATAAATATTTAATAGAACATGTTTTAATTATTTACAGTGGTGCTTTCCCTACCGTAACATTTCAAAATGTCTTCAATGAGAAAAGTCTATTGTAGTATTCTTACAGAAACGCCACCAAATATCACAATGTGACCGGTGCCCTCATATTTTTACAAAGCTTTTAAAATAACTTTTTTTAAATAAAAATTTTGAAGAAATGTAAAAAACACAATCAAGCGACAACAGAATACAGGTCAAACCCTAGACAGACAGACAGACAGACAGACAGACAGACAGACAGACAGACAGACAGACAGATAGATAGATAGATAGATAGATAGATAGATAGATAGATAGATAGATAGATAGATAGATAGATAGATAGATAGATAGATAGATAGATAGATAGATAGATAGATAGATAGATAGATAGATAGATAGATAGATAGATAGATAGATAGATAGATAGATAGATAGATACTTTATTCACCACCAAAGGGAAATTCTACAGCTATGAACATAGTCATCACTTTAAGTTAAACATTATACAAACTGTTTTTTCATTCAAACTTCATAATTATTTACATGTAGGCCTAGCCAAGAGCTCATTTAAGGTAAAGGGCCATCACAGTGCACACGCGCTTGCTCCTTCTATGATTTGTGTATCTGTGGCGCTCTCTGGCGGATAGACTGAGCAGCACACCATGCCCTCCCTCCTCCTCGTAGCCTACTACTCAGGTGAGCTGGTGAATGTTTCACCTGCCTGAGATGACGTCACGATAACTTAACGAAAAAATAGGAAAAGGAAACGGTGGGATCCACGATCACCTCGGGTTGATGAATGTGTCTGTACTTTTGATGGCGAGAAGAGACTGAAACCTGTGAAGACTTTCAGTTGGACCTAAAACTAAGCTCTTGCACTTTGAAGAATCGCATGTTGCGCTGCTGCCGAATCTAACACGATGTCTGCCTCAGCTATATTTGTGTTGGACCTGAAGGGCAAGGTACTGCCACTGACAGTGGCTTTATTTTAGCTTTTACGCTGCTTTGTTAAGCAACACAACTTGTAAAAACAATCAAAAACGTAGACTAGGCTATGTTTAGGATACGATTTCAACTGTTAAACATTAATAGCGTCCTTGTCGTTAAAAATTAATAAGGCTAGTCATTCATCGGCCTTTTCTGCTTCTACTTCCGGATACATGGCTGTCAGTGGAAACCATGGACGTTGGCTATTATAAGGGGTGGAAACGCAGGCTGCAGTCTTAATATAAGTTACGTGAAAGTGGCCGATTGTGCTGAGGAACCTGCAGCTTCCAGTTATGGCATTTATATCACAGCCTTTGCGCATTCGCTCCAGTGCATGGCACAAACATCCCCTTTCTATCTCCCAGGCAGAGCATGTAACCTGACACAATATAGCGTTACGCTACTCACAAACGGGAAGTAAACAGGTGTTAATGTAGCCTGCCCTACAGCAACTATAGCAGGGGTGTCAAACTCATTTTGGTTCGAGGGCCACATACAGCCTCTCTGATCTCAGGTGGGCCGGACTAGTAAAATAATGGCAAAATAACTCCAAATCCCTAACTTTGTTTTTCAGTAATATGCTTTATCACTCAGCCTGCATTTGCAACCTACATTATCACGGATCACAAGGGATCTCTGTACCCCCCAGGAAATGTCTTAGTAAAGGTTGCTGCTGGCCATGGGAATAGGAGGTGCGGCGCGAAGCGCCGCAGCAAAAATTTTGGGGGTATTTTGCTCAAAGATGCCAATGTGCACTAATGAAATAAACAACTGTTTATTTGAATACACAAATACAACAGGCACTGACCTTACAGTTGTCCAATTTTGTTTATTATATGTACAGGTACACATTTTGTGCAAACATGCAGACTGTACAAAATACAATTAAATAAAAGTGCAACTTCTACTGTTTTGATTTATTTTTAAATACAGAGGTTATTGGTTGTTTTGGAATTTGTTTTTCCCAATTTAAAACATAAAAATAAAGCAGCATTGAAAATTAGGAAATAAATCTTGTAGGCCTACACTAGCATGCTCCTGCTCGTTTTGCGCACACAGAGCCACAGACACACCGCGCTTGCTAGTACATTAATTGTTCAGCACTAAAAATAAAAATAGTTTTATTTTTATTAAAAAGTAATAAAATAAATGTACTAAAAATAAAAATGTTTTTTTTTTTGGTTTTTACTTTGCCATAAAGCACTGGAGGAAACATTAATAGCGGTGAAGCAGGATTGCCATTTACCATTTACCACGTTGCTAAAATGTGCTTTTTTTATTTAGGCTGCCCCCTAGCGGCAGGAGTGAGCATTTCGGTTATTTCTTTAAAAATTCATAACTCCTCACAGGAATGGGCTAGAGACTTACTTTTTTTTTTGACATACTCAGAAATTTATGCTCTACAGGTCGCGGGCCTGATCAAATCATCTCGCGGGCCGGATCCGGCCCGCGGGCCGTATGTTTGACACCCCTGAACTATAGCCAATGTGATATAGGCCTCTATTTGATCTGATCCTGGGACGCTTTTTTACCTCGACCTATAGGTTATTGCCCCTTGGGCAAGTTTGACCTGCTTTGCGTCTGTCATGTCTCAAGACATATTTTCTGTTAGTTGTAGCCCAGTATGAAAGACCGTTGGTCTAAAAGTAAAGAGGGTCTTCACTCTTCAGACTGAATCACAAGCACATCAGCATCCGAGGGCCTGCAGAACAAGATGTCATCTGATTTGGCTCTCACTTTAACTTTAAAGATCATTGGCAGATAATTGAAATAAAATTGTTGTTGAACTCACAGTTCTAGTCCAATAGCAGGTTGCACATCAGACTGAATGCATCATTTATTTTGACAAAATGTTACTTAAAATGTTAAGTAAAATGTTAATGTTAAAAACATTGCTTTTGTCAATTCTAAAGGGAATTCAGCATTTTTTTTAGTCACATTATTTCCATGTTGTGTAACCAACTATTAAAGCTTGAAATTAACCAAGTGCTATTGTTTTTCCTGACTTAGGTGTTGATTTGCCGGAACTACAAGGGAGACGTGGACATGGCTGAGGTCGACCACTTCATGCCTTTACTCATGCAACATGAAGAGGAAGGGCTTCTCTGCCCCGTGCTCACACATGGCAGTGTTCACTTCATGTGGATCAAACACAGCAACCTGTACCGTATCCTTGTCCTACATGTTTCAATAAGAGCCAGGAAGAAACGATAATAAAGAAATGTAGTCGACTGTAGTCTGTGGACCACACATTGGCATGGGACGATATGAAAATTTCTATCTCTAAAACAAACTGGACTCACTTTACTTAACAATCTATTAAGAAACAAATCACTTTTATTGTATCATAGAAAATACACACATATTTTTTTAGTGAACATTCTTTTTAGTGAAGAACAATCAAAAAATCCTAAAAAAATATTACATTTTTGTGGGGCATAAAAAGGGGAAGGCCAGCCTTCATCCAATGTTACAGGTTAAGGACATAGGAATGACTTGAAAGACGCTTAGGGCAATTCAAAGTAAATCTGCAAATAAATATAGGACTCTACATCAGCGAAGCAGACAGCTTTCTTAAGTCAATCGTGAAAATATTTGATTCATGATGATTACCCCAATAATGGAGATTCTTATCACAATTGGTGATAACATGTTTTTATATCATCTCATCCCTACCCACATGTAAAACACAAGGCAAAAGAATTTCATTGAACTATATAACATCCGACTGTAGCAAAACATTCTCCGTGTGAAATACTCCTTGACCTGACTTTTGCACAGTGGTGGCAACTACAAACAAGAACTCCAACGTCTCCCTCGTGTACTCATTTCTATACAAACTAGTGGAGGTGAGTCACATGTAGTATATGACTTTGTTGTACACTTATACAGACTTTATGTGGAGAACCAGTTGGAAGATGGCGGTCAAAGATGGTGACAATCCTGAAGTACTAGCTGGCATTTGAGACTGATATCTTGTTATTATGCAGGTGTTCACAGAGTACTTCAAAGAGCTGGAGGAGGAGAGCATCCAGGACAACTTTGTGGTGGTCTACGAGCTGCTGGACGAGCTGATGGACTTCGGCTTCCCTCAGACTACCGACAGCAAGATCCTTCAGGAGTGAGACTGCACAGGATGATCACGCATGTGCAGAGGCAGACGTAGAAAATGATGTGCAGCATTGAATCACACCTCTCTTCTCTTCTCATCGCTGGCAGATACATCACTCAGGAAGGTACCAAGCTTGAGGTGGCAAAGTCCAAGGTGCCGACCACCGTCACCAATGCTGTCTCCTGGAGGTCTGAGGGCATCAAATACAAGAAGAACGAGGTTTTCATCGACGTCATTGAGTCCATCAACGTACTGGTAAGAGTGACGGAGTACAGGGATGATTATTAATCTCTAGTGTCAAAAGTCACTAAAGAGGGTATCTGCTTGGCTTGTAAGAACTGGATATCTGCAGGTACATAACCTGCAGCCATTTGTTGAGTGGGTGAATGTATAGTTTAATGTATTCTAAAGTCTTATTATGTGTACATGAATTGGTATTATGTTGTTTGGTAATAATACTTTTCCATACTTAAGCAAATATGTTTTGTTGAAATAATAGAATGAGTTCTGCATGGATTTTAAGTATAGCCTGCATTCAAGGTAAGTATACTCGTGTACTGTTTTCTTTAGTCGCTTATTGGTATCACTGTTTTATTAAACCTAATCCCTCCACTGCTTCTTATTTAACTATCTATATAGCAGCGATACTAGCGGAGGTACTGTGAGTACTGTAGTGTATATATGTCACTGTATAAAATGAAGATGATGTAATTTCACGCTTTCCATCAGGCTTCATCTGGTATTATATCCTGTTATTACTGTTTAGTGGACTTCGAAAAGTCAGGAATATTGACCACTGTGTGTTTGTTCAGGTCAATGCCAACGGCAGTGTGATGAGCAGTGACATTGTGGGCAGCATCAAGCTGAAAACCATGCTCTCTGGGATGCCCGAGCTGCGGCTGGGTCTTAACGACCGAGTGCTTTTTGCTCTCACTGGACGTAAGCATGCAGCCTCTATAGTCATACAACCAACCATCTGTTCCCCCAGTTATCCAGCTGGATATGCGGCTAATCTGTCTGCTTCAGTTATATTTAAATGACTATACAACTGATTGCATTGTGTTGTGTTCAGGCGACAAGGGAAAGACAGTGGTGATGGAGGACGTGAAGTTCCACCAGTGTGTTCGTCTCTCGCGCTTCGATAGTGACAGAACAATTTCCTTCATTCCTCCCGATGGAGAGTCGGAACTCATGTCCTACCGCATCAATACCCATGTTAGTCCAATTCAGTACCTGGTAGCCACACTGCATACATACTTTTGTAACTCACACCATGTGTAATGTATTTATGACTAACACATTACATTTGTTGCATACTTAAACCGAAGTCCCGTAAATACATGTATTTCATACATGGATTGATATTATACCATTTAAAAGGGAAAAAACAAGGACGTTTTACCAAAAAAAAGCAATTGTTCTTCTTTTAGGCCAAAGGCATTATTTGTTTGTTGTTGTTTATGTTCAGAAATGATGAGTCTAGTTGTGCTGCTTACAGTGCTACAGTATGTGCATTCATTAAATTAACATTGTTTGAATGATGAAACCCTATCCCTCATCTCTCACAGGTGAAGCCTCTGATATGGATTGAATCAGTCATTGAGAAATTCTCTCACAGTCGAGTGGAAATCATGGTTAAGGTACCGACCAACTGTACTTTCTACTACACATAGGTGCCTTAGTCTTTTATGTCACTGGAGAAATGCACAAATTATTTCATTTTTTTTTCATGAATTACCGGTTGTCTTATACATCTGTCTGCACGTTTTGTTTACGTTTTACACAATGTTATAATGAACCACTTTTCCAGTAATAAGAAGTGTTTTACCTCCCAGCAAGGAAGAGGCTTTCACTATGTTGTATTT
The DNA here is from genome assembly GCF_949987685.1 of Ammodytes marinus. NCBI lineage: Eukaryota > Metazoa > Chordata > Actinopteri > Uranoscopiformes > Ammodytidae > Ammodytes > Ammodytes marinus. Next base: position 17,015,911 of record NC_137235.1, read on the forward strand.
TTTTAGGCAAAGGGACAATTTAAAAAACAGTCTGTGGCAAATAATGTGGAGGTGAGGGTCCCTGTTCCCAGCGATGCTGACTCACCCAAGTTCAAAACCAGCACAGGAAGTGCCAAATACGTGCCTGAGAAGAACCTGGTGGTGTGGACCATCAAGTCTTTCCCTGTAAGAAATTCACTACATCGGCTTAAAAATAATTTGTTGCATTGTTCACATTATGATTTAAGATTGTAGCTTGTTTTGTATCCATCTCTACTTCTGGTAGTCTGTCATTAAGTATGTCAAATCCATTTGTCTGTGTTTTCATCCATCCATCCATCCATCCAGGGAGGAAAAGAGTTTCTAATGAGAGCTCATTTTGGTCTGCCCAGTGTTGAGAACAACGAGCTTGAGGGAAAACCTCCCATTACAGTCAAATTTGAAATCCCATACTTCACGGTCTCAGGAATACAGGTATGTGTAGTGTGTGTTAATCCAGAGGCTCCCCTTTAGTCTCAAACAATGAATATGGCTTTTGGTAGTATGAGTCAAGTCTACCTGACAGCACATTTATTCTAGACCTGAGTCATGTCAGAACCCGCTAGCCTTGATGTTGTTTACATCAATATGCAGAGTTTTAAACCATCACCAGAGAAGATTGCTCTGCAAAGGGCGTTTACAGTGTAGGCCTACAGCCAGTGTCAAGTCAGGTCCTGTAAGAGCTGACAATGTGTGCTGTGGCTGACAAACTAGTTTTATTTTGATTAGGGATTCACATACATTTTTCCTGCCTTGCCTAAAGCAACATGCTGTGTCTCTCTGTCACGCACTGTTTGTCACCAGGTGCGATATATGAAGATCATTGAAAAAAGTGGTTACCAGGCTTTACCATGGGTCCGGTACATTACACAGAGTGGAGGTACAGTTATAGATTTTCATAGTATGATGTGATGTGCAGTTTTCTGAAAATTTAATTTTTAAGATACACATGGATGTAACAATAATGTTTAACTTTTTTTAATGTTTCCTTTTTTTATTTAGACTACCAGCTGAGGAGCAATGTCTGAAGCCTTTGAGATTACTGTATATTTCTGACTCCCAAGACCTCCAGAAAAGCAACAATGATCACTTTAACATGACTGAAAGAATGTCTTTTAATTATACCTGCTCTATTAAACGCTGTCAATCTTGTTTTGTGAAATCGGTGTGCAACTTGATTTAAATGTTTCTTTTGTGGGACCACTGCAAATTATTTGTGATTTATAAATGTATTTACTTAAAAACTGTTTGCTGTTAGTATCCATTGTATTTTTGTTGAGCTCCTTTTTGTCTTTCATATGAATTTGCAACACTGTGGAATCTGCTGTTGATTTTATCCTCATATTGTAGTAATGCATTGCGCAATCACAGTCTATAAATTCCGCCAAAAATAAAAACATACACATACACCCGCCTTTTTTCCTCACTTGCCTCTGGAGAGTTACAACCAAAGGTCAGAAATGTGAATGGGCTGCCTTTGAAGACATCAACGTATACGAATCGCCCGCTTTCTTAGCTCCGTGATCTGATTGGTCGACCGCCACTGTTACCACAGTGATAGTGTAGTAACCGAGTTGTAGCACCGCCTTTTTTACCATATATGGACGAGCAACACCCTCTGGACGAGCTGTGATTGGTCAGCGTGTGTACTCGCCAATGTTTGTAAATGTAGTCCGGAGACACCGCTGTGTAGATCTCAGCGCGCAAATGTATTTTCTAATGTTGATAAACACTTCTTGTTCGGATTTTATTTGAAAAATAACTGGTCTCCAGAAACAGTTGGATAGAAAACCTCGGCGACGTTGTGGAGCTTAAGGAAACGAACAAGGTACGCTTAAAAGCCCAGTAGTTTGTTTTCTTTTCAGGTTAGCGGTTAGCCTTTATGCTAATTGTTTGTGAGATTCAGTATACGTGACCGGTCTTGATAGAGCAATTTGTTTTTTACAGGGCTTTTTCGATTAAACGAACCATTGAATGAAACCACCTGATGTAACATTACGCTAGCTTGGTCCGATAACATGGCGTCAGCGGGGCACTGAAGCCTTTTTAGCCGGATGCTGTAGTAGCTAGCCGTAGCTGTGGTCAACCTTCCTGAATCCGGGCTTTAGCTCCAAACTGTTTATGCTTTTATTGGCATCACGAGTTGCCCCTGGCTGAGTTTCGGTGTTAAGTGTGGCTGTGAATCTTTTTCTGAACAGGCAGCAAGAGACGGACTATAATGGTCCTTAGTCAGATGGACGCCGGTAAAGCTTTGACGGCGGCAGCAGCCAAAGGGAACCCGGCCGAGGTGCAGAGGATCCTGGAGGACTGCAGAGTGCATCCGGATACTGTCAATGAATTTGGCAGAACTGCGCTACAGGTGAGGACCAATCCCAATACATGTTGTTACTGTAGCAGGAATAAGTTTGTGGTTCTACGGCTCCTTTCCTCTTCACATAACGGTACTTGGGGCTGACTTGAATGTTCTCTCGAACCTGTTATGAGAATGTTTGCAGCGTGAAAGGCATATCCTGTCCGGTTTTTATGTTTGAACCAAGTGCTTCCAAAATCCCAGTACATTGTATTGTTAAATGTAGAAGAATTGATGATTTGGCTTGTTGTGAATAAACCAGATATCATATACAACAGACGGCAGTCAAACATAATATCCCCGATATAAATCCATAAAGGATATTCAGTTTTTGCTGCAACTGTTTTAGAGAGAGGTTGATTCAATTGTATGCTCATTTTGGCGACTGTAGTTTGTACTACTTACTGTCTTCTGTTTTGAATAATTTGTACATAGAAATGAGGATGGACTAACGCTGCAATAAACTATTGTTTTACAAATTAAATCATAATTTCCATGACCTCAAAAGGTAAAGCTAAGTAATTAACAATAAAACAACAAAGACAAAGTCAGCGAGTTCTCACATTTGAGAAGCTGGAGCCCATGAAGCAAATAAATCAACCTCTCTCTAAAAATGTTATAACTAAAACTAAACATCACAATCTTTTATGAAGGATTTATTGCAGGACCTTTTTATTAAACTTCATTACTTTCACTTCAGTGGACACCATAAACCGACCACTGTTGTATAACAATGACTGTTGTCAATAAAGATTTTCTATATTCTCATTAACACTATAGACAGTAGATGTATTTAATTCTTCACCAGGTCCCAAAGTCGTGACTTTCAGGACTAAAATTAAACATCCCAATTAGTGGAGAAGATCCTTGACACAAATGTGTTAAAAAGCCTGTAGTATTTGAGAGACTCTTTAAGGTCATTAACACACAGATCTGGAATTCAATGTGCGCTCCTCTATGTCCCTCTCGTCCATCAGGTGATGATGATGGGGAACTCCCAGGTCGCCAGTTTGCTGTTGGAAAAAGGAGCAGACCCCAACGTCCAGGACAAACAGGGGATAGCGGCGGTCCACGATGCCGCTCGCACAGGCTTCCTGGACACTGTGCAGGTGCTGGTGGAGTACGGCGCTTCGGTCAACCTCCCGGACCACAACGGTGCTCTGCCCATCCACATCGCCATCCGGGAAGCCCACCTGGACGTTGTGAAGTTCTTGGCGCCGCGCTCCGACCTGAAGCACGCTAACATCAGCGGCCAGACGGCGATAGACGTGGCCCGAGCTTCCTGTGTGCCCCATATGATTGACTTGCTTTTCGCTCACATTCATAGTTAGTCAGAAACTCTGGGGTAACCTCTGGCTGACCCTATCCTAACATTTTGTTTTTGCTTCAAACCTGGTGACTTGAATTCATTGCTGTGTAAAGGATACTTTTAATTTTTTTTGTTAATAGTGGCTCAGCATTAATATGTGACACAGGACATATTGTCTTGGCAGCTTATTTTCAGTGGATGGGTGGCTATATACAGTAGACACCTCTTTTGCACAGTGCAATTTAGGCACCTATATATATATCTATCTCTCTGTCTGTCTTCCCTATTAATTGGGAGTGCACATTTGTAGATAGTTTCCCCAGTGTTTTGTAATTATTGCATTATTGCCATTGTGCAAGAATTGTAACAGTTGATGCATTGTATGTGTTTTTAAGCATTTTTACAAAACTTGACTTGGTGCACCCTGATTGCTTTTCATAGTTTTGTTTCTCTTAATTAGATGTACTTAGACTTTGAATTTACTCTTTACTTTAATTTATTTATTCTTGGAATATAACTTAATATTCCTGTGACTGTGTAAATAGAAACATTTATTGTGATTTGTTAAAATGTTATTTATATAAATACTTAAAACAAAAGTGAGATTATTCACTTTAATATTTGAAGAAGAAAGCACAAAATAAAGTGTTAAACTTGAAGTCTTGTCGTCATAGTTTTCTTTATTTTTAACAGTAAACTGATTCAGCTACTGGGACGTTTTTTTAATTGTAGAAAACAAAAGCTAGTGTAGTATTGTTTTCCATATTAATTTTATCCCTGTCAGTGTGGAGCTTTGAAACCACATTTTAGACCTTCATGTAGGGCAGTGGTTCCCAACTTGGATGCTTTTGTTTTTATTTTTCTGACTTCTCTTTAAAAAGCGACTTTTCTTGTGAAGTAATGAAAAGTTTCTAAAATATCAATAATCACAGGTGAAATATAGCAGAGGTTTTGGAGTAGACAAGATATGATAAATTTTTTACATAATCAAGTACATTCTAGCAATGAACCGAATGAACAAAATATTTACATGATGAAAGAATAATTTAAATTAATTTATGACCATATTTTTTGTAAAAGTTTTACCTAAAGCTTTTGTTAAAACACTTTAATTACATTTTCCTTTATATTCATAATGATCTGACATGTTTTGGCTGCTGTATGCTTTGTTAACTTTGCCACATGAAGTTTCAAGTGTTTATCACTGGCCCCAAGGTGATGCCTCAAGGACATTTACAGTATAATAACTCTACCCTGGAATGCACTCAGGTCACACAGATAGCCGGACTGTAACTCAAAATGAATGAGGGCTCTGTTTTTTTGTTGAGGCTTGTAGGTAACAGTTGCAGAGTTTGCTGATGTTTGTGCCCAGGGCTCTTACAGTACAATGGGTATTTTGTTTGCTTGTGTGCCACGGGCCAAGTTCAGCAGCCGACAGAGTAGACACAGTTCAACGTCTGTGCTGCCGGGCCGCTGTGCAGAGCCACATGATGTCACAGAAAGACCACAGATGTTACTGTGCTCGTTAAGACATTTTAATTTCTTATGATATGAACTCCATTTTTATATTTAAATTAATTCTGACCAATTTTCTGATTTTCTGAATTCTGATTTTTCAGGAATATAATGTAACCTGACACTGAACTTCCTCTGTTCATTGAATCAACTTTTCTCAAGTATTTTATTAAATATCAGTTTTGAGGTATTAGTATTAGCAATCAGCTTCTAAAATACCAAGTACACTACAAATGATGAAGTAGTTTATATTAGCTACCACCTAAAAATGCTACTCAAACATTAACTCTAAAAATAGAAATATATATTTGACAATTGATGACAGACTAGTACATTTGCTGATAGTACATGTGTGGTTTTACTCAAGTAAACATTTGAATGCATTTCATACAGTGGTATTACTTCTTTCAAGCTTCAAATCCGTCCTTTCTGGACTGTATTAAACAGCCTGCAGACAAATGTTTTGTTCACCTTCCTCTTTCAGTTTTACATACATCCCTTATGCCAAACCACTGTATTTGACTTTTGGGCATTGAACAACTCGACTGGAGCAGCTTCAGATGAAATGCATCCCTCAAAGGTACTTCAGCAGTCGTCGATGAGGAGGGAAAAAAAGAGTAATTTGCATTCCCCCACCCATATTTTCCCTAGCTGGTCTCTGGTTACACTCAGTTGATCTTTTGTACAACCTCTACCTCATCATGTGTAATACAGACTTTACACTACAACGACAAAACATGTTTCAATACATTTATCCACCCAAACAACACAGTCAGTCTTAAAAATAAAGAAATACAGCCTCGGACGGATCTGCCTCCAGCCACTAGGAAGCGCCGGCTCACTTCACTGAGAACAGGCTTGTGGGTGTGTTTCTAAATGTGCAAATACTCCCCCCCTTATTTACACTGTTGTGATTCGTTTGTTCTGCAGGCCTGGAGACATAGGAGTGGGTGAGAGGAACCAGTATATCAGCCTACTGTTTGAGTATGACAAAGGAATGATTGATTTAACACACCCGTTTTTCTGAGGTGAAAGTTTTACACTTCTTTTTGTTTTTTAACAAATTCTTGGGTATTTAGTTGTTTTTCTCAGTCCAACAAAACAAGAAATTTAACAAATCATCATGGGTTGAAGGATAGTTTTATGGGCATTTTATTTTATTATTCCTTTTGTTTTCTTTAGATACATTTAGTTTAGGCCCTGAACTGTTCCTATTATACGTTTAATAAGTTAGGAAGTTAAAGAATAGATTCATCTTTTTCCAGTTTGTCTTAATACAATACTGACACGCCCATATGTACATTGAACAAATTGTCAGTCACTGTAACTGTTGTTCCTCCTGTTAATATTGGCTGAGAAGTAACACCCTCCTAATACAACTACACTGTAAGAAATGTAAAATAAACATGACATGTTATAGTTATTTATTTCTAGCAAAGCCTTAGTCACAATGACGCAAACTTATCTGTTTTTGTTTCTGTTGGGGACACACTTGAATGCCTCCTTCAGAGAGGAAAAGAACAAGGTCTACCATGTCAATGATTGACTGACATTATGCAGGGAATTTCTATCTTCAGCTTATTTCTATTTATTTATTTTTGTTAACTTTCTATGCTTTACACTGCTCAAAATCTTCTAAAGGATTCAACGGAGATTGAGAGGAACAACAGTCTCACGCGTGTGAGAGTATGGGCACGGCTTTGCATGATTCACTATTACTGAGGTATGTCCGTAAACTTACTGACAGGATCCATTTTTGTAGCCATGCAAGCCAGGACATGACCACACTGCAGCAGTTCAGGCAGTTCAGGCAGCAGCAATACAAGTTTGTTATGCATGTCTGAGACTCAGACAGAGAGGAAACATTGGCAGAAAAGAAAAAAAGAGAATTAAATTGTGCATTTGTTTGTGTAAGAGAGACTAAATGGAGGATTTTGCAAATACATCGTTTTCAATTTTAAAGCTTTTCAACATCGACTGTATCTTTTATCATTAGAAGAAACATGGGCGACTATAAAGACCTCCACCTTACAAACAGAGACTAATCTTAAGTTATTTCATTAGCATGTAACATTTTGTTACAAAGGCACCTTATATGTATAGTAAAAGATAAATTCCAAGTGCACCATGTGTTTGTGTCTTGAAAGAATTTATGTGCAATGTATCGCCCATCACAAAAGACATCATTACACTCAATATACTGTATTACTCATTCAAAAGGCATTTCAAAAAACAATAGTTGTCTTCTTTCTCCTTGTAAATTATTAATTATCGTATCCTGTTATGCCCACTGAATATTGTGGTGACTTGACTCAATATTGATTCATAATCCTCAAGTATGAGTTCAGTCTTATCTCCATTTGACTGAATATGTAAACGCTGAATAGCTTTTATTTTGCCACTGAAAGGCTTTTTCTCCCTCCCACTTGTTTAGTGTTTGAAACGGAGCAATATGAGCCACCACACTGTGGGAAACAGTGCTGTGTGTGCTGTATAAACCCGTTCAACAGGATACAGCACAGTTAGAAATCCCTTGACGTGCGCTCTGAAGATTCCACATATTCATTCCACATAATTTCGAGGTCAAGCTCATCCACAAAACAGTTATCGGACCCTGAATATAGAATAATTATTGTTAAACTTTCACTGTGTGATATATACAAGTATAATAAACTATATAAAAAACAGTCTTATATAAATGCAGTAAAGTATTTACAGAATACCTAAAAACTTTGTAAAATATTTATTTAAAAAAGGTATTTTTAAGAAAATGCAATAAAAACATTTAAAAAAACATTTGTTACTAAATTTTTGAATTCATCAACACCGATTTGTACACGTCATGATTTTATAAATAATATTTCTAGAGTTTGGTAATCTTTTTGTGGTCACTTATTATTTCCTTTTTTGTGCGGTTTTATATAAAATACCCTGTTAACGCTCATGCCCCACACAGACACGATGAGAAAATAACAGTCCTTAACTCTGAAAACTCATGCATTGCTTAACTTGCTTCGTACATCTGACGGAAGCAGGTCCAGCAGGTTGTCCTCTACTACAAGTCCACTGATAGTCAGCACGGGACAGTCCCCTATCTCCAGAGGCAGAGACTCCAGACGGTTCCCTTTAATGTCCAACCGGACCAGCTGGGCCAGGTTGGACACTCTGGAGCTGAGATACGACAGGCAGTTGTTTCCCAGAACCAGCGTTTTTAACCTTTTACAGGAGAACAGCTCCTCCGGCAGTGACTCTAAAGAGTTGAAAGCAGCGGAGAAGAACTGGAGGCCCTGCATGATGCCCATCTCGGGAGGCAGAGAGGTGAGCTGGTTGTGGGAGACATCCAGGTGCCTCAGCGTGGTGCAATGAAACAGCCGCGTGGGAAGCTTCCGTAGCTTGTTCCAGCTGACGTCCAGCGTCTCCAGGCTGTGCAGCTTACTAATGTGATCGGGGATGTAAGTGATTTTGTTGTGCCACAGTCGGAGTGTCACTAGACGGCGGCAGTGCTGTAAGCTCAGAATCTCCTCCACAGTGGTAAGTTTGTTCTCTTTCAGGTCCAACTCATGCAGATTGTTCAGGCTGAAGACTGCACTCGGTATGCGCTCCAACTCGCAGCCCACCAACTCCAACGACACTATGCTTGTTAATTTCTTCAGGCTGCTGAAAGCTTGGAGCTTGACACCTTCGTTATAAATGCCCAACCGCTGCAGCTGCAACGATACATCCACAATGCTGGTTGGAATCTTCATAAGGTTGGAGTGGAGAGTGAGGACCCTCAAAGCTCTAAGCTCTCGAAGAGAGTCCAGAGTGGCACTTCTGGACACCTCATTGGTTAGAGGACCGTTCAGATGTAACTCCTCCAGCCCATGCAGGATGTACATCCACATAGGCACCTCTTCTAAACTTTCGAAATCTAGACTTAGGACCTTTAAATGTTCTTTGAGGTGGTTGAGAGCAGGCAGCTGGAGCTTTGCAGGGCAGTAGATCAGCGATAACTCCTTCAGCGATTCTAGCTTTGCCACGCCAGCTGGGATGATGACATTTTTAATTTGCTCCAGTTTGATCGATTCCACTTCAGCCATTTCAAAGACAGTGTCGGGAAGCCCCGGCAACATTGACAGGTGGAGCTCCAAGCGATTACTGGAGTTCCTGGCCAGACGGGTACGCAGCTTTTTGTCGGTCCACTCATGGTTGAGGTTGAGCTGGTGGAGGCGGCTCTCACTGACTTCGGAGAGAAAGACGGCAAATCTTTTGGGGTAAAGAGCATCATATTGGTCCACAAGATGCAAGAGGAATGCAAAGTCATTCTTCATATCTGGTATGTCATTAATACCAGTCTCCAGTCTGACGTGATCGAAAGAGTACTCCTTCAGAGGTCTATGGAACACCCAGTAGAGGGTGTAGACGCAAAGAAGTCCATACACTCCCACAAATGAGATATAGAGGTACGCAAGCTTAGAGAAAAGATTGGCTTTGGTGTGGTTACAGCAATAGATTTCAAAACCAGTCAGCTCAGGAGGAACATGACAGTGCACTATTATCTCAATGTTCGGAGCCAGCACTGCAGTGTAGATAATGATTAAAAGGAACTTGAAGACTTTCAGTGACGTCTGTAGCAGATACATGGTATACAAGAGGTCTGCTTCTTCTACATGAGTTCTGAACTTCTTCACCTTTTCAAAAAGAGCTTTGGCCTGCTCTCCTTCCTTCTTATCCAAGACGGAGAGGGCGGGCTGGGACTCTGGAGCTTTCTTTTCGGGGTTAGACTTGACGGACGAGGAGCGAAGAAGAAGCCCCGCAGTCTCCTCCTCATCTACTTTTCGGTCGGCATCTTTTGACATGGTGTTCCTCCTCCAATTAACCAGCTTCTCCTCTCCTCTTTCCTCAGAAACCTCACTCAGAGCCCTTGTGGTCCAGGGTGAATCGAAGCACTTCCCGAGGATGGTCACAAAGAGGTCAATTTTAGAACACGTCCCAGGGAACTTGAACCAGAAGCTGCTTGCTACCATGAAGACCACAGTGTGTATCACAACGAGGTATGGGAAGTACTTTGCATACCAGTGGACAAACCTCTCGTAGCAAAAATGGTTGACAAACACGTATTGATGGATGTCCAGATCGTTCTTGCGACCGGTCACCTCCCGGATGATGGGGTTCTGAGGCACGGGCTGCGACGTCTCATTCTTCCCGAAGTCCCGGATGTGGCTGCAGTCGATTGCTTCCGGCGTTGGACTGGTGAAGTGGCTGGGCAAGCAAGAAATCTTGTCTTGGGTGAGCTGTGGAGAATAGATGGAGGAAATTTGTGATTTTTGCTACACAAACTTTAATACATTCACTTCTGTATACCGTAGGTGACACATGTAAAGATAAAACTTAAATAAATAAGTAGAGAAAAGAAAACAAATGCACCGAATGGTCTGATGAGTATGAAACATATGATGTCTTCCCAATTATAAATCAAATTAATCCCTAATTATTCACATTCTGGACCTGAAAACACTGTTATCAAAAGACCAAATGAAGGAATACCCATTGAAAAAATGGTAGCCAATGATAGCTCATTCTCACACTTCATTTTGTTTTTTTACTAAAACTTGTAAAGAATTTTTTTTTATTAAAATAGTTTTTTCTTCTACTGTATATATCAGAATCAGAAGAGACAATTCATTAAGACAAATGTGCCTTTATCTCACAAGCACTAACTGTCTATTAGTAAAGTTACCTCACTCCAACATTAGTGTGTTCTTTGAGCATCAGCTATACTTGACTTACACAGACAACTCAGGGTCTGGTTTACAGGTGTTGTCTATGCTTTTGTTCTTTAATAATGGACACCTTTTCCACTGTCTACAGAGAAACAGCGTTTTAATGACACAAAAGTAGCAAAAGTTATCTTTTCACTGAACACATAGTATCTCCTTTGCTTTGTGCTCCTGTGCTATTTTAATATGACAGAAAATTATGGTCTGGTGCTGTGAGACACACATTAAGCAACAAGTTAGTGATCTGAATCCGCGGTTAAGTGGGTCAGGAGAGCCAAGTTAGTTCAGTTACACAGTCTTTGTTTGTGCCTGACTTGGAGGTCAAATAACGTAGGAGTGCCATGAGACGGAGAGGAAACAAAACATTCCCTCAAGTCTTTCTGGCATGCCACAGATAGATAACAATGATGCAAATGTTTCACCCTCATCCAGCATGTTAGGTAATAATAGATAATTTGTACATTTGTTACTAAAATCACAAAATGTCTGGGTTGTAAGGGGCCTCACCTGCAATGTGCACCCAAAGACTCCAATCATAAGCATAGCCACGCACAGGTACTCTGAGAAAACGTCCCACCAAGGTTTCAGGACCTTGAACTTTTGGTTCTGCTCCGAGCCAAAGTTTTTTAATTCACCCACGGGGATCATCCTGGCTGCTGCTGTTCACTGATGAAAGGAAAGAGCGACGGTGAAACACTGAAATATAGGCTTTCAATACAGTGCAGTCTCTGGAGAACATCTTGTCAAAAGGTTTTAAAGTTATATGACAATAAAAGACACGATTCAAGGACACATATTATACAGAACTACCCGGTTTCACCATGTTGACTATACAGGCCTTAAGTTTCTATGGCCTTGAATGAAACCATGAACAGACTGCTCCCATACTGTAGGCGGATTCAAAGTGGATAAACTAGTTTGACAACAAAGTAACTCTCGTTCAAGAAAGGGTTGCGTTCTTTTTATTTTGCTTGCTAGTGAGTTACAAGGTGAAAATAAATCATAAAATTAAATACAACTAGGCCTACATCTAAATAAGTAAACTATCCTTTTTTATTGCATGTAATGTGAATAGTTTTTTTTTTAACTCACACAGGTAAACAAATAGTCACACTTTTGCCTCTTTTGCCAAAACATTTTTTGTTGAATTTTCAATAATCTCTAAGTAGGTTACTTTTTTTTCTAATTAAAAGAGGCGTTTCAACATCACATCATAAAGGTTGTTGGACTTCATAATCACACAAACCTGCGTTGTCACATGTTTACAAACTCAACCATAAACTTGTATCTCTTTTACAGTTTCATTTTGTTATTAAAGTATTAGTTATATACAGAAGATTTAACAAAGTTGTATTTTGAGCTGTAGCCAGGTGAGTTGAGCTTACCTGCGTCCGAGGAGGATCCACTGGTGTCCGGTGGGACCATAAAAAACGAGCGCACGCGTGTCAAGTTAAAAAAACACACGACACCAAACATCCGGACCGGATTTTCAAAATACACATATTATTAACTTTAACAAAATAAAACAAAACCTACGAGTGTCCTACTGCAGCAGACAAATCTCTTCGCTTCAATGTTGAAGGAGTAATTATTTTTCTCTGTCGTCATTCAAAAACACACACTTAATTTTTTTTCTGTTTCTTCTATAGCCTATACAGAGTACTTTTTACACTATTGTGTTAGGCTCTCATGATTAAAATAGCAAATCAATACAGATTTTGTTTTTCCTGTGTGGTGGCAGATTTTGCATATGATATATCTCTGGACTCAAATGTTGGAATACTTATTAATGCAATATGAAACATTTGTTATTATCTTGTAGACTTATAAGTGTAATGATATATATTGAATGTTGTTTAATTGTAAACTGAAATGTAGATTCCTCAAATGCGTATCAAACCACTCAGACGGGCCACACCTCTCCTATTGTACTATGCTCAGAACTCCCCCGGTGCCATCTTCAAACTGTCCCCCCCACCATTCCCCCTCACATGACTGGCCAAATTGAGAACATTGCATTGTTGTTATGGTGAACTGAAGCCATTGTTGTATCTTAAACCTGTCTGTCTCCCAACCGTCTCCCCCTCCTTTCTCCCACCCACCTTACCTGTCTCCTACCCCCCCCCCCCCCCCGCCCTTGCCTGTTCCTCCAACTCAGATCAACCTGACCCCTCCCATGTTTAAGCAATAACAATGTATGTATATTAGAACTGTCTGCCTCTCAGCCTGTCTCCCCTCCAAAACCACTGTTAGACGCCTCCCAAATGTCCTTAAATAGGCCTATGTCATGACTTTAAGAAAACGGGGTCACTCTTTGCTACATACTCATGTGTTGTAACTGGTGACCACTGCGCGGAGTTTTCTTGCTATATTGATTGAAAATAAACCTTTTGCTACTACACACGTATCACTCTGCTTGATTTTCCCACCACACCTGTCTTTACTTTTTCGTTATTTTTTTTTGTAAAGTTTGTCTGAGCAGCAACATGGCGCGGGTGGCCTTGATTTCCAACTGACCAAAAAAAAAAAATGTTTGCTAGCGAGTGTGCTTGTGTATGGTCATAACCGTGCGAAAGTAAATAGGCCTACATGTCCACGTGTCTCTGTATAATGAATTATAGGTTGTCGCATCACAGAAGGCATATTGGCCCACCTTAACTATGTTTACAGTTTAAAAATGTTTTGAATGAAATGCAAACCTCAGTTAATCATTTGCTCTTGTTTCTGAGTAGTCTTGTTTAAATGTTACAAATTGAGCTAATAAACTGAACTTCGATTTTTTTTTAAGTTGCTGCAGAAGTTATCTCAGCTAATTTTATAATCTCTAATTTGATAATAAGGTGATTGTATGCAGAATGTTCGTGGCAGAAACTCATACAGTGTTTTTGTACAGATAAATAAATAAATATTAGCAGGTTCTCAATAGTATTTCAATTTAGGGGGGGCGCAAAAAAAAATTCTGTCGCCTAGGGGGGGCATGACAGAAAATAATTGAGAACCACCTGCAGGTTTAGCAAGGAAATGCGATGTGATGGCAGCAATCATTGGTGGTCGACAGATGGCACAGTTTGAACAGGTCTAGATGCCGGAAAGAAAATATAGAAAACAAAAATGTGACTTGACCTATTAACCAATATGCTTAATTATATATATGTTAACATGAAGATAATGTATAATATATAATGTAGTGAACAGGTAAACAATTGTTTCCAGTATGAAAGAGCCATAGCTCCCTCCAGTGGCCACTGCATCTTTGAAAACCTAGATTTCATTTAAATTGTAGGCAGACCACAACTGGGTACATGCTTCACATCAAAACACATACGTATGTAGTTTTGTTGTGAATAACAAAATAATATCAGAAGATATTCATGGGCTCCAGTAGTACAATAAACATATTTTACTTTACAATTTATTATTGTACAGCGTTTTGTTTTTTGCTGGAAAATAAATGTACAAAGCAGACCTTAAATATTCTAAATTTTCATTCCAACTACTGACAGACAGGAAAAAAAGTCCCTTTCGAGGTGAAGCTAAGTTTTTCTTTTTCTCTTATAAAAAAAAAGAAAAAAAAACATCCAAAATTAGCATTAACAGGCATTCCTACTTAGTTACAATGCATGCTAGTTATTCAAAATCACAACACCAGAGTTCAATTTATTACAAAGTCGATGTCAGTTAAGAGGAGTGAGAAAAACAAAAAGGATCTGAACAAATAAATAAAAAAGGGAGCTCGGAAATTCTGTACAAGACTTCATAGAATATCAATGTACAAAACATCACTTAAAAACCTTTGAAGCTTAAATTGCTGTTACAAATACACTTCTTTAAGCAAGTTTGTTTTGTCATTAGCATACAATATCCGAACAGTAATGCACAAACATGGTCACTTCTGTTTCTGAGGTCTGGTGGAAGTGAAAAAAACAAAGTCAACTGTACGGGGAGGTTTGCAATTGTGTCAGTTATTAGTGTTTTTTATAAAAACACATTCAGTGAGATGTTTGAATCCACATTTTTAAAATGCTACAATTCCCTTTCCTCTTAACACAGGCAAAACCTGCTTCTTCATTCTCTTGGCACTCCAATTACTCTGGACCAGACACAAAGCCTTGCAGTGAACCTACAAATGGTGACTAGTGAACTGACACATTGGTTACTGTAAACTCCTTAAGTTACCGATTCACTTGTACCAACTCTTAGGGCCTCATGCAATAACCATTCGGTAAAACAGATTAAAACTCAAATTGATGCAGGAGTGATTAAAGACAGTTTGCGCAATCAGAATTGTTCTGTATGTCGAGTCACGTACAGATAGACTGCTCATCTCTACAAGGGGATGAAAAGAACAGTGAATAATAATAATGCCTTAGTTTGGATTTTTGATTTAAATAACTGAGAATTTCTTTTGAGTAGATTTATTTTGCAAATTTTAATGACAAATTTATGTGATACATATTTAAACAGGTCACTGTGCAGGTCAACACCTTAATTTAACAGAATATATTCTCTCATATCCCTGTCATTTTAGTCATGGACTACCGTTTGT
Source organism: Ammodytes marinus (assembly GCF_949987685.1). Lineage (NCBI taxonomy): Eukaryota > Metazoa > Chordata > Actinopteri > Uranoscopiformes > Ammodytidae > Ammodytes > Ammodytes marinus. The sequence goes on from NC_137235.1 coordinate 17,031,408, forward strand.
TTCTTATTTCTGTCACCGCACAGCTATGTAAAGATGCTGGCCACTAGAATAATATTTCAGGATCCACGCATGTGCTGATTTTTGAACAGTGTGATTTTTTTTGTTTTTACTCTTGGGTGATGACTTTGTGAACAACTGAGGATAGCAGTTTGTCGCTGATCGTCAGGAAAGCGCACACACTCATGAGCAGCTGGCATGCCTCAAACACCCAAAAGGTTTGTGAGGGTAAAACAAATTGCTGACTGCCTTTGAACCTTGTGTAAAAAGCGAAGTGTTTTGGGATGAGAATACAAATAAATGTTCTTGCATGAGGCCCACTGTCACATGTAATCTTCATCTTGTGGCTGTCTGGGTTAACTTTACCAATTTCTACACACACTGAAACGTCTTTCAGTCAAAGCACCTGAAAACAATATACTGATGACAGTTCACGCCCATTGGCATTGTAATGGCACTTTGAACTCTACTGCCTATGCTGACAAATGCTACAATTTTTTAGTCCTTTTTTTCTTTTCTTTTTTCTCTTACAAAATTAGATAATTTAATTATTTTTTTTCCACTCAGATTTATCTTTTGCATGGGTTGCTCTTGACGTATAAAGAGCCCTTAATGACGGTTTGGGCCGGTAAATGGTCCTTTTTAGTATGCAGCCCTATCCTGTCATAGCTCAACCCTGGGAGATGATGGTCCAACTTAGGACTTCAAATCCCAGATCTGAACACAGACGGACTGAGGTCTTGCCGAAAACAATAAGCCACAAACCAATTAATCATATCTAAAGTCTTGAAAACGGGTTCTGGGATCATACCTGATTTGGATGATCCAGTGCGGATATTCAAATAAATCATTAATTTCATAGATAATCAGCACTGCACTTTTAAAATAAAGAGTTCTATCTTTTTCATATTCGCAAAACAAGTGTGATTTTTTTTGCAGTGATGCAGCACCTGGTGTTCCAGCTCAACTCCAACTCTAAATCAGCTGTGAGGGTCTTTTTTTATTGATCAGGGAAGACGCTGGAGTTACGGGGCTGCTTGTCTGTGCATGTGCGTGTGTGTGAAAGGGTCTAAGTGATGAGCCTCATGTGCCTTTGTCAAACGAGCCGCTGCTGTGCCGTTGGCTGTGCTGAGAGCTGAAACCGGAGTTGGTTGAGTGATAGGCCGGTGACGCCGCACCATTCTCCCTCTCAGACTTGTGACATGATGGCAGCTCTTTCTGACACGGCTCCATGGTGACGGCCACGCCCACGCCGCTCCGCCCCGACGTCATGTGCGTCACCTCCGACCACGTGTCCTTCTCTGGGTCGTAGCACTCCACACTGTCCAGGAAGGTGTTGCCATCGTAGCCTCCTGCAAACATGAAAGTGACAGTTTGTTCTATGAAAAAAGGGGTTGACCAATTAAAAAGAGTAATTTATTTCTGTACCCCTACAACCGATTGGACTTCTGATCGACACGTAGTCGGATTTATTGCACGCTTTCTTCTTGAATCTCAAAACCTGGTGCCTACATGATCCACAATGCATCTAGACCAGGGGTTCTCAAACTTTTGATAGCTGAGGGCCAATTTAGGAACCCAACATTGGACCGAGGGCCGCCGAAGGAAAAACAATTATAAAACTGAAATAATTTCAATGGCCAGCGTCTTTGCGTCTTTACAGTTTACATGTATTGGTCAGCATCCAATACTGTGTAATTAACACATTTAAAGTAATAAATTAAGGGCTAGGTCTCATTTCAACATTGGGGAACACACATTAAAAGCGGGGGTCTGGGAGTTGTCCCCCAGAAAAATTTGAGGTTTGAACACTTCATTTTGTGCATTTTGGTTAATTTTTATGCAGTAATTTGTGTCTTCTGTATTTATTTATGGTGGAAATGTTAAGGAAAAGACAACTCGCTCCCATTGACACACATCTAATGGAATATAAATCAAGGCACTGAGGCATTCTGTATTGCATTCAAATATTTATTCTACTTTATTGTTCAAAACTTTCTACACATTGAAAACGTATCACCTTTTGGAGTGTTTTTTTGTAGGACTCACTACTCATGATGCAGCAGCAGTGTTAACTATTATGACACTACATTGGAAATAAACAGGGTGGGCTACCAGCAGTCAACTAGGCAGATAGTTCCATGGCTATCAGCAGCTAGCTAACGTTAGCTTGTTAGCTAAACTTTAGGCAAAAGAGTTAGAAACCAGATAATGTTAGCATCCATCCTTAGACACTTGACCTAATCTAATTCACCTTGAATGTGAGAAAGTGCATCGTATTGGGCTTGACAAGCTCACTATCTAACAACTTACATTGGGACCACTACACTGCCTGCTGCACTGCGGGAGGCTGACCAGCCGTCTGCAACGAGAGGCAGAGGCCAGCCGAACTTCGCAAGTTTAATAAGTGGGGAATGAATACAAACAATTAGGAGGGATATTTAAGTGTTTCGACCCCTGTACTGTTTTTACTGTTACGGGGGACGCATCCCCTCCGTGCGTTTCAATTATAAAAAAAAAATGAAAAAAAAAATTTGATTTGATTTTTTTTTTTAATTTTTTTTATAATTCATAATTCAATGCGGGCCGCCAGATATGCTTCCGCGGGCCGCCATTGGCCCGCGGGCCGCACTTTGAGAACCACTGATCTAGACGCTCAACAGCTGAGTCAGAGGTTCCGTTATGTTATTCTAGCATGTGATTTGCAACATGTAGATTATTTAGCATTTTACACACTTGACATGTTTGTGTGGTTTTTGACTGACAAACCTATGAAAGCAGTTTTACCATACTTGGTTTTTATTAAAAAAATATATGTTTTTGTATAGTTCAGTGCAAACAGAAAACTGAAGACTTGCTTCAAGGAATAAAAAAAATCCTCTTTTTTCATGAGCACATCTTTATCTTCACAAAATGTAAAGTTAAAAAAACAGAAATGCAGAAATAAGAATGCCCTTTAATAAAAGAACAAATGTATGAAATTAGGTTGACTAACATTAGCTAGTCGGCCAATACCCCAATGTACAAAGCAAATGCCATCTATTAATAAAACACAGAAATACTGTATGCGTCAGTGGCCATGAGTGTACTTGAAATAAAATACAGCATAACACAATAACTCTTGTGTCACTAATACCTTACTCCAGTTTAGTGATTTTACTCTCAATAGGCAGTCTCCAGTTACACTACTGTATTACTCACCCAGTACATAGATGCTTCCATGTAATGCAGTGACTCCCAGAGCACTGCGTCTGTGCCTCATGGAGGCAGCAAAGCTCCACGTATCAGTTTCAACATCGTAGCGCTCCACTGTGTTCAGCTGGTTGGTGCCATCGTAGCCGCCCATCACAAAGATTTGATTCCCCAGAGAGCACACACCTGAGACAACGGGTCAAAAGGTTAGTTCATCCAAGCTGTAGATAACTTGTAGATAACTGTCAAGATGTGGGCAAAAAGAAGAAAACAGAGTTAAGGTTAGGACAACTCCTTTTGGGTTTGTGTTTTTGACTGAGTTAAAAATAAGTGAATCTCGGGGTGCTACATTGGTGCAGCAGCCAGTCGTCCCTTACTCAGATATTCTGAAGGATGTGTTAAATACGCTCTACAGGATACCCCTGCAGGATAGTCAAAGATTAACTTGTCAACTGTATCAGTATCTTTGATATGACTGACATTATAGTCAATTAAAAAAAGGAAAAAGTTATCCAGCTGCAATCAAACCAGTGACTTTGCAGTTATACAGCGTGCATGGGCCCAATAGCACTGAGCAGAGGGCTTGATAAAGCACATGAATATATCTTAAGAGGAACATAAAGGAAAACTTGCCCAGCCAGAGAATTAATTTATATTTTTTTTAGAAAGCAGCTTTATATTCTCTGTTACCTGCTCCGGAGCGCACAGTGTTCATGGAGGCCATGGTCTTCCACTCGTCCCTCTCTGGGTTGTAGCACTCACAGGAGCTGAGGCGGTTGGCCCCGTCAAACCCCCCCACCGCGTAAAGCAGCCGATTGATGACCGCAACGCCCACACCAATACGCCGTGTCAACATGGGGCCCACCAGCTGCCACTGGTCCCTTTCTGGATCATACCTGCCGAGCAGCGAGGACACATATACTGATTTTATTTATTGTTATCACTGTCCAGTATCTATATTAAACATTTTAATCAGATTAATCACAGGATTCTGTGGATTAATCACGATTAATTTTACCATTCGAAATATGCCCGAAAATTTCGAATTGTCTCTGTATATTGTTGTATGAACGGAAAGATAAAGGACAGAAGGTGGATATGTACACTTAAAATTAGTATTTTTATTAATTGAAAATCCAAATGATGGTTTTAATACTGAAAATAAATTTAAATCAAACTAAAATATATACCTACCACACCATAATTCAATTGGTCTGCCTCTTTACTATGTCTTTGGGCAAACATTGGCTATAAAATGGCATTTATTTTGTGAATCTATAGGTTGTGCATTCTTGAATACAACTTGATTACAGTCCGCGGTGTGTGTGTACGCGCGAACACGTCCTAGGGGACTGACCAGGAAGCTGACGTTATGTTGATGTCTACTCACACACACACACCTCTGAAAACTGCAGACGTTTGTGTCCTCACGGGCTCTGAACAGAGCGAACAATGTTTCTCCTCCTGTTGCTCCCGACATCAACTGTCACCCGCGGCAGTTGATTTTATACACTATCTATCTATGCCCCCGACACAGACGTGACTGTTAGCAGTTTAAAACACGGCATGGGCTAGCGTGCTGTTATGTTTGGCTGCGCGCAGCTACTGATCCTGGGTCAGCCACAACGTTAGAGTGGCTGTAGTACAGAGCCGGTGGGATGCACGGGGCGGATCATTCTGCACATGCGTTAATCGCGATAAAAAAATTAATGCGTTAAATCCAGAAATGAATGACCCTGCGTTAACTCGATAATTTTGACAGCCCTAAAATATAAATATATATATATATATTAGGGCTGTCAAATTAACGCGTTAATTTCGATTAATTAATTACAGAAAAATTAACGCGATTAAAAAAATTAACGCAGATTAATCGCACTTCTATAATAGTGCCCTTTGACCCGGTGCAAAAGGGGTGAGACGATAGCGCAGCTGCAACTGTAGCCTAGTTTGCGACACGGCCCGCACAGGATTAAAGAGTAAAGAAAGAAGCATAGAGAGGGCTCTATGGACGTTTTATGGGAAGCTTCGGGCAAATAAGCATGAAGGTAGGAAGTTATCTTATGTTATTCTCCGCAGTGTCTGTGCATTATTGATTTAGTGGGTGCCTAATTAACAATGTAGGTTCAAAACTCTCAGTATCTCTCAATCTTCCGTCTCACTTTTGTTTGCTAGCTTAACGCGGCAGTGCAGCGCTGTCTGTTGTGGAAGATAGACAGTCTTCATTTAGCCTGCTTGTTTTTTTGTGGTTTTAAGTAGAAAATTCGGTGAAGTTGGCTGAGGGGAGGAGACAGAAGTTACGAGAGAGAGACCAACTGTAGGCTATACAGCCGTTTATAAACAGGCATAAAAGTGTCATATAAGTATGCGATTAATTTAGATTAATTAATCACAGAGCCTGTAATTAATTAGATTAATTTTTTTAATCGCTTGACAGCCCTAATATATATATATATATATATATATATATATATATATATATATATATATATATATATATATATATATATATATATATATATATATATATATATATATATATATATACAGTATCTCACAAAAGTGAGTACACCCCTAACATTTCTTCAAATATTTCATTATATCTTTCCATGCGACAACACTGAATAAATGACACTTTGATACAATGTCAAGTAGTCAGTGTACAGCTTGTATAACAGTGTAAATTTACTGTCCCCTCAAAATAACTCGACACACAGCCATTAATGTCTAAACTGTTGGCAACAAAAGTGAGTACACCCCTAAGAAAAAATTTCCAAATTGGGCCCAAAGTGTCAATATTTTGTTTTGCCAACATTATTTTCTAGCACTGCCTTAACCCTCTTGGGCATGTAGTTCACTAGAGCTTCACAGGTTGCAACTGGAACCCTCTTCTACCCATTCATGACGACATCAAGGAGCTGGTGGATATTAGAGTCCTTGCGCTCCTCCACCTTCTGTTTGAGGATGCCCCAAAGATGCTCAATAGGGTTTAAGACTGGAGACATGCTTGGCCAGTCCATAACCTTTACCCTCAGTTTCTTTAGCAAGCCAGTGGTCGTTCGGAGGGGTGTTTGGGGTCGTTATCATGTTGCAGTACTGCCCTGCGGCCCAGTTTATGAAGGGAGGGGATCATGCTCTGCTTCAGTATGTCACAGTACATGTTAGAATTCAATGAACTGTAGATCCCCAGTGCTGGCAGCACTCATGCAGCCCCAGACCATGACACTCCAACCACCATGCTTGACTCTAGGCAAGACACACTTGTCTTTGTACTCCTCACCTGGTTGCCGCTCCACACTCTTAACACCATCTGAACCAAATAAATGTATTTTGGTCTCATCAGACCACAGGACATGGTTGCAGTAATCCATGTCCTTAGTCTGTTTGTCTTCAGCAAACTTTTTGTGGGGTTTCTTTTGCATCATCTTTAGAATAGGCTTCTTTCTGGGATGACAGCCATGCAGACCAGTATGATGTTCTAATGATGCAGAGTGCGGCGTATGGTCTGAGCACTGACATGTTGACCCCCCACCCCTTCAAGCCCTTCAGCAATGCTGGCAGCACTCATACGTCTATTTTCCAAAGCCAACCTCTGTGTACGACGCTGACCACGTGCACTCAACCTTCGTAAACTGGGCCGCAGGGTGGTATTGCAACATGATAACGACCCCAAACACACCTCCAAGACGACCAGTGGCTTGCTAAAAAAGCTGAGGGTAAAGGTTATGGCCTGGCCAAGCATGTCTCCAGACCAAAACCCTATTGAGCATCTTTGGGGCATCCTCAAACAGAAGGTGGAGGAGCGCAAGGTCTTTAATATCCACCAGCTCTGTGATGCTGTCATAAATGGGTGGAAGAGGGTTCCAGTTGCAACCTGTGAAGCTCTAGTGAACTACATGCCCAAGAGGGTTAAGGCAGTGCTGGAAAATAATGGTGGCCACACAAAATATTTACACTTTGGGCCCAATTTGTACATTTTTTCTAAGGGGTGTACTCACTTTTGTTGCCAGCAGTTTAGACATTAATGGCTGTGTGTCGAGTTATTTTGAGGGGACAGTAAATTTACACTGTTATACAAGCTGTACACTGACTACTTTACATTGTATCAAAGTGTCATTTCTTCAGTGTTGTCCCATGGAAAGATATAAAGAAAAATGTGAAGAAATGTGAGGGGTGTACTCACTTTTGTGAGATACTGTATATATATATATATATATATATATATATATATATATATATATATATATATATATATATATATATATATATATATATATATATATATATATATATATATATATATATATATATATATATATATATATATATATATATATATATATATATATATATATATATATATATATATATATATATATATATAGTGACAGGTGGCTCCTCACCTGCCACTGATGGACTTAATAGAGAAGGACTAACACATGGTAGGTCCACACTTTACCCCTCCAGTTTCATCCTTGTCTGTGCAGGCACCCAGCCAACAAGTCAGAGTCACCTATACTGTATTGTTTGCTTGGATGCACATTCAAACCAAAGGTCCCGTTTACTGGTAAGGGAATCTTTATCGCAGAGATTTATTTGGGGTGTGTGTCAAACATCTGCAGCCTGTGCTACACTGAGAGGTTGGTCATGTTCCTTCTGCACAGTCATTGTCTTGTCTTGTCCTGGTCAATGATTTCCATTTGTCACTGCACTCTCTCTCTGCGTAACCTGAGGACTGGAGTCAGGGTTTGGGTAAATATTTAACTATATGACTATTTTACATATTTCCCTGTATTACAGTTAATCTGCACCTGCACAGATTCTTGTCTGGATTTAACTCATGCCTTCACAGAAGGAACAATGGATTTGTAGTTGGGATATGTTGACACTGTTAGTTAGTTAGTTTTTATTGTTGCCAACTATGAACAAGTTATCTAGGTGTTATTATCCGACTTCGATTGTCCGTTAATTTGTGTGTGAAGTAGATCGGATAAATGTGTTTACATGCGTTTTATAAGTCCTGTTGAAGTCTTATTTGTTTATTTAACCGATCATGAGTCTGCATGTAAGTGCACTGAGTGTCACAGGAACAGGAATGAAAACCTTGCTGTTCTATTTTCACCAATCATCATCATTTACTGTTTCGTTTTAAGGCACAAAAGTATTTCTCTTTGGAATGAAACTTCCTCAATGAGGCGGAACAACAAAAAAATCTCTTTCCAGGAAGTTACCTGATCCCAGCTGTGCGGTATTCATTGACTAAATAGAGGAAACAGATCTGAGCATACGCCCGTACTATAAATGTCTTCTGCTTGACTCTTTTGACATTTTGTGTTTGTTTATCGGTTACTGAATCAATACAATAAGCCTAACAGACACATTAACAGTCAAATACATCTCAGTTCAATGGGCTTTTAAGAACAACCTGTCACAAATCAAAGCAAACTGAGAGTTCCCGTACCTGTTGCTAGTTAAAGAATAAGGCTGCTGTTTGATTTTACACAGAATAAATTCAGCAGTGGTTATCATCTTTTCAGGGGCGAATTGTGAATGTAATAAAATAAAATCGAAAATAACACCACCATCTTACATTTAAAAAGTTCCATGTGCTTACCTTTCAACGCTATTGTGATGAATGCACCCATGTGATCCACCAACTGCGTATATCATGCCATCAATGACACCGACTCCGATTCGGTTCCTGGGTACGCTCATCGGAGCGCACGGCAGCCAGCAGTTGTTCATGGGATTGTAGCAGTCCAACGCATTGGAGTCCATGTTGCCATCAGGCGCGTTGTTCCTTCCACCGACAGCATAGAAGAGCCCGCTGATCACGCAGGCAGCCAGGCCACTGCGAGGAACCTGCAGGTCAGCTAGCCTCGGCCAGGCGCCCGTACAGGGGTTATACGCCTCCAGGTAGCTCAGCGACTGGCGGAAATAACCCCCTGCTGTGTAGATGAGCTGTGGCACTTTGGGTGTTCGGCAGGAAATTACTTTGGTGGGTTTGTGGAGGGTGAGGTCCTGGAAGATCTGGGCCAGGTAGTCTTTGCACTGGGGGTCCCAGTCCAGAGACTGGAGCTGAGCCTGCAGGAAGTTAGGGGTGAGGGAATGGCAGCGGACGGCCTGCAGCAAGGCCTGGACATACGGCCGGCGGTTCTCCCGGTCATAGCGCACCCAGTCCACACACGCCTGGAAGACTTCAGACTCACAGCGCACATTCAGCTCGTCACGGCTGATGAGGGTGACCAGCTGACAGTGGGACAGGTTGAAGAACTCCTCCTGGGTTGCAACCTAGGAGACAGGGGGCAGAGACCAAAATATGAATGACTTTAATATGAATATGACACAACAGACTATGAACACCCAAGAAATCGGACTTCCTGCCACCAGAGTGGTAGCCTAGTTCATTTTAGACCAAATTCTTTGTATCTTTCAATCCAAAAACACTAAACTTCTTTTGACTGATGTTTCCCCTTAAAACAATTTTCTTCTCTCCCTGGAAAATAATTCATTTATCTACTCTATAGTTTTTTTTGTGCGACGAAAAGCACAACATTTAAAAAAAGGCTGAACCTCTGACAGATACACCATGACTCATCTAACCTGACTCTACCTTGTTCTATCTTATCAGTTCTATCTGGGATTAATATTGAGTTTAAATTCTTGTAAGAGACATTGTCTTGTTATCTTTCTCAGTCAGGTAAGTTACAAGCCTCGTCGTGACTCATCATGGCTTTCGTCTTACAGTAACCACACAAGGGCACGGCTATTTGTCAGCATGTCTGAAGGACACAAAAAAGGTCAACCGAGCAAAAACCACAATGGAACAAGTGAAACAGCATTGAGTCACACCACGAAACACCTTTTTCACACAAATCCCCTGGCACTATAAATAGAAAAGCTCTGGTTTTTGTTCTAGTTTTGTAGTAAGTATCTATTATACGTCACTATTTTAGTAGTAAAAATATGATTATTATTCTATTTCACCTTTAGATTAAGTGAGCTTTATTTTAGCTGGTCAAACTTTGGGAATGAGCAGGTCAAATAAAGTGGACAAAACATTTGGTTTCCAGGCATGCCATAATATATGTTACTAAGACTGAAGGCTCTCAAACGCCTATATCTCACAATAGGGAATTGCCACTAAATGGTCTCATTAAAATTCATAGAAAACTCATTTGCTGCTAAGTAACAATTACGCATCACCTGGCAAAGCCCGGCCGATGAAACTTCTGTTCTCAACAACAGGCAGCCAGCCAAGTTTCACCTAATGCTTGTGATTCCAGTCCTTTTCAATACATAGTTTAATGTCTGACAGGTTTCTCAATAGTTATGACACATACAATACCAGATAACCACACGTCCTCTAGCTGGGAATGTCTGTTGCATGTCAAACCCACACCTGTCTGTCACCCCACTTTTCTCTTCTGTTTCTACACTGCCCATTATTAAATAAAGTAAGAAGAGTAAGAATGCACAAAAAAAAAAAAAAAACGGTCTTTAACATTTGTGATGAAAGACAAAACAATGAGGGCTACCATCATTAGAAATTGTGCTCGAGCCTTACCTGGCTGAAGTTCATGTAGATGTATTCACGGGCCTTCTGGTGCAGCTCCGTGCAGCCAATCTGCTCAGCAAAGTTGGCGATGCCGATGGCGTTGCTGGGGTCGAGCTGCTGGACCAGGAAATCACAGCAAGCCTTGACCACGCTGTCTATCTGGTACATGACTGCGCCATTCATTACATGAATCACACACTTCTCCCCTACGGAGATGCTGGCCGTGTAGGCAAACTCTATCAGTCGGTCCATGACCTGAATAAGTGAGAGAGAAATAATGAATGAATGAATGAATGAATGAATGAAGGAATAGGGGAAAAGGTTGAGGACGGGCTTGAAGAGGGTCTGGGTTTGGGTTAGAAGTATGGAATAAGGCGCAGCGGTGCAGGAGGAAAAAAAGGGTATTTGTGCTATATTTCTCCTGGGCAGGGACTTGCAGATTGCCCTTGTGTGCGCTAACAAAACATATATGCTGTGTCCATGTGTGTATCTGTATGAGCTTTGTAAACATGAATGGTAAGGGGGACAGAGGTCAAAGGTTTACTGTTCCTTTCAGTGTGTAAATAAGATGTTAATTATCAAAATATAATTTCTCTTTTTATGATAATTATTCTTAAAATGTGACCCCTAGCCCCTTTACGACATAGTCATAACCCCATTCAGTCAACTTTTTAATGTGATCAGACCCTGAATGATGTTTAATGGTCTGTGAGTGGAAACGTATGTCAAATCAAATAAATTTTAGACCATAGAAGAAAAGATGCCACCTGACTCACCCTGGGATGGATGCCCTCTATGGGCACCAGCTCCATACCACACTCCTTCAGGCCGTTGGTGAACATGGCCCTGAAGACCGGGGAGGAGGAGGCCAGCACCACCTTGTGGGCCACAAAGTCCACCGCCTCCAGGTCTTCGTAGCGCACACGCAGCGTGACGTCACACAGCTGCCGGCCCAGACGCAGCTCGTTCATGATGGCGAAGGCTTCCGCCGTGTGGCTCTCCAGCGTGTAGCTGAAGACACGGTGGCCGTTGCGCGTTGACGGAGTTACCAGCGCTTTGCATTCTGTCAGGCCTTCTGTCATTTCCCACCCTGTTCGCCCTCCTCCTTACTCTCTTTCTCAAGAACAGCGGGCAGTGTTACGGGGCATCCTCGCACCAGGCGCAGGCATGCAGGAAAGAAAAAGGAAGAGTGTGAACTGAAACTTGGCAGGCAGCCTAATAAAGAGGGCTGCAGCAGGCTCTTCTGGGTGATTCTTGGTTGTACAGAACTGTTCAAGTTTTTATTCCAGAGTTATGTGGACATTGGGGTTTCCTTGCTGTTCAGTACTTGAGTCCAGCCATACTGCTCATTATGGCATTCCTAGAGACTCGTATGAGAGCTGCCAGTGGTGGCTGGTAGTACTCTTACATGCTGCGGTTCCAACATAATCAAAGTGACATAATGTCCAGATTCACCACTGGTGGTCAGTCGTGCATATTGATTTCTTAAAAAATTGAAGTTTGATTTATTTCTTCATTTAGAAGAGGTCTCAATGAGAGCAGCAGAGTCAGATACTGTAGATGAGGCGGTAGAAGGCCCGTCGAAGAGGGAAAGGGGGGAAAGAAAAACAGGGTCGAGTGCCAGAAGTGTCATAAGCGTAACTTGGAGCCCTTTGGAGTGGGGGGTGGGGTTGGTTGGGTGACTTTTCTCCAGAGAGTGGAGACGCCTTCCTCTAGGTTGCACAGCTATGGAATTTGTAAGCACCGCTGTGTTTACTCGGAAGCTGTGAGCTCAGCTGACAACTGGTGAAAAACAAAGAGGGGGAGAGAGAGAGAGTCAGCTTGTCAGCAGTCAGCACTGAAACAATTTATAAAACAAACAACTGTAAAATATATTGTCCCGTGTTACATGTCACTCAGCAGCAGTAGTGCTCTATTAACTCACGCAGCAAAATGTTTATCTACACAAGAAGACGCCGTGTTGTAGGCAATCAGGCCTTTCACACCATGGTGTACTCTCCCTGGTGCAGTTCTGGGGTCAAGGCTTCCACCTTCTCATGACGCATGTTTGTTTAGCAGTACACGCTCTTCAAAAAATGTTTCCTTTCCTTTTATCTGTGGTTTAAATGTTTCTCCGATAGGATTGATGTCAGATTAACAAACTTGCTGCTTCTGCATCCAATCCTAAGAGCGTTGCCCAACCAAAGAGACAAATAAACACAACAAAATGCAAGCAAGTGTGTAAAGGAATAAAGTAATAATGACCTAAATTAGGTTTGAATTCAGCCAGCCAGCATGACTGAGTGTTTTTCCTGTCCTGTGATCGGTCCAGCTGAGGGCTGGAACAGAGGGAACGGTTTGTGCAGCAGCCAACAAAATCCTAATTTACACACAATTAAGACAAAAAATTAACACACACACACACTCTTTCATTCAGAATCAAGGTCTACCTTTACTCTAGAAAAACCTACAGCAGTGGCTGAGAAACCACACACAAGATGGAAATCCTAGTGGGATGCAACAAAATAATGCCCCTCTTTTCAGTCAATCAAACTATCAGAGAGCAGTCAACAGTCACTAATTGTCTGTCAGGCATTCTCTAATAAGGAAGAGTCAGAATTACTCAGCAACAATGTTGGGAGTTACATAACAAAGCTTAAATTGTACACCAGCCACACACACCCACACATAGAAACTATTGCTGGTGTTATATGAGGACACAGTGGATAGTTAATATGGCCTTGCGCTTCCAATTCTGCAAGTATGTGTTTGTGTCCTTCTCTTTAACCCGTTGAATTGAAGTCATCATAACTACGTCAGGGCAATTTATTTTATCAACAGATAGGGACACGTTGTGAGGTCAGTCAGCCAGATGTTAATCCTTCCCCAGTGTAATATGAAACACACTTGCTGCTATGTTTTTTGCCTCCAGGTTTCTGGGTAAAATAGTTCCACAGGAGAACATATTGCTCAACTCGCATACTCGCTCTCCGAGTCAGACAGCTTACTGATAAACAGGCTCCCTGGGTCTTCGGCTGTACCCGCAGCATATCTCCGATCACTCATGCAATTCCTATGAATACAGCAACAGTTTAAGGTCTGACATTAAAGACTGATTCTCTTTAGAAGCAAAAGAAGGTGTGTTTCCCATTCTTATAGCCAACACCATTATAAAATTTATAGAAAGACAAAATTATTCTATTTTGGCCATTTTTAATCACTTTCCAAGCTTAATTAGATGGTTTCAGCTTATCATTTGAGAAGACTTCTACTTTCCTGTGTCTTCTTTGATTGAATAAAATTTATTTTTTGGGGGATTTGGACAGTGTTTTAGGCGCAAAATCAACATTAAAAAAGTACTAATGAAGAATAATGAACCATCCTACAGGCCTACACTCACAGTGATGAATCAAAGTACTCCCCAGTATGCTACATGGGGACTCCCTGTCGAGGACCCCTGATGGACCCTGTGCCACAGGTTGGGAACCACACCGTTCAGGCCTGCAGTCCTGGGATGCAGTGCCAGCGGGGATTGCGAAACAACTGGAGTGACTCAAACTTTAAAGTTTGAGAGATTAATTAACCAACAGTTTCAAACACATAGCCTGTCACTGTTTAACGTGCTTCATGGCGGGGAACTCCTTGGTGAGTGACTCATCCTGAACTCACTTCAAGAGGCGTAGGCTAACAAAAAACAGTGGAGGTGCCCGTATCAAAACATGAGCCCAGAAATTGAGCCAGTCTTTACCATGGACCTATAAAGAAAGGTCCTTACATCTAGAATGCAATGGGGGGTTTCTGCGCCATCTCTCAGTGGCAATAATAAAAGGGGTGAACACAGGTGAAGCAGAAACGATTGAACCCTGTTTGGTTCTCGACCAAAGTGAACACAATGTCTCCACGACAGACATATCCTACAAAACAGAGAGTCGGAGACGCTTCGGAAATAGAGAGCTGACAGCAAAATAGGCTCCTAATAATAGACCGAGCCGATACGAGCACAAACATGCTAACAAAGCGGTAGGCTATCTGAACATGCTCCTTCTCGAAACCTCCTCGCTTTTATACATAAAGGCAACACAGTTAGTGTTCTTAACCATTGCTGAACGCCTAAATGTGTAATAAAATAAACTCACATCTAGTTGAATCCCTCCATCGCGGTCTGTCGAGCTGAGCTGTGCGCCACATAGGAAGGAGGAGGGGAGGGGAGGGGGGGGGGGAGCTGTAACTCACCGTGACTAAGCATTGTGCCGGCCTCCTCTCGCTTTCACAATAAGAGTCCGCCTCAACAGCGACGAGCCCGCCTCCACTGACGCGCAATGGCAGCGAATTATGTCCCGAGGGAGGGGGCTTTTATTGAGAAGGACTTCTCAGGGTGAAGGAAAAGCAAGTTGTTGGCAGAGTGCCCTAAACTGTGGAATGAATGCCAGTCAAATCTGTCACAAATATCATATAGGACTAAGGACTAGGCCCACTCATGCACATAATAGGCTACATGATGTATTTTCCATAGACCTATGTAACGTGTCCAATGAAGTCTGTAGAAAGTTGCAAATGATATTCCGTTTATGATAAGCATAGGCTACAAATAGGTCTGTTCCCAAGTGGGGAATAGAGAAATAGGCTGTAGGACGTGCCTACTTAAGGCAGTTTTGGTGACATTGCCCCAAAGCAGCGAGACCAAATTTTAGGGCTCCCAACTTGAAAGGACTAAAACGGTATTGTATGATGAAAAAAAAAATATGAAAATAACAGTGCTCAAGAGACGTCTCCTAATTACCCCATTACCTAAATCGCTTCATCCGTTGTAGGCCTATGTGTAACTTGCTTGCTTTTCACATTCCCTTCCTCTAAAATAGACGTATTTATAGACTGCTATAATTAATACAAATGGCCTATTCTAGCAGCTTGAGGGAAACGTGCCTGCTCCAGACAGGTGCTAACACACCACATAAGCTTACTTTTCCCTAATGTAAAATACGTAATGAGGTCCATTTAGTAAACAGCATAGGCGTAATGCAGGCTAACAGCCACAAGGTGACACCCACAGCCAACCGTAACACTGCTGGCTCAAAGATCCACCTTCATTGACTCAGAATAGGCTACATTAGCCTACATGCTGTCAAATAGCTTTTAATAATTTGGAAATGAGTTGCCAGTATTTATATTGTGCAACAAATATTGAAGCTTTGTTATGCCCCATAAACTGAAGTTTCAGCTGATTAAACAAACTAATAAATGAGATTAAATCTCAACTCTCTGAGGGTAAATGAAACTGACGATGAGGCATCATCAATCAGCCCTGATATGATATGACAAGCCTTGAATCAGCCTTCCTTCACCAATAATTGCCCAGCCATGACTTTGCCTTCACTCTGTGTACATTTCTAGTCAAAGGAATTGGGAGAGGTTTGCCTCAGGGCACTGATTGGACACTCAAATAACATTATTTCTGTTCTAGGATCGTTTTTGTGATGGAATTGTATATATTGACATACCATGTGTTATGTTTATCTCCTACACATCACAGTTATGAAAATGTGACCAAATCTCTGCTGGAGCAAGGAGCGGGTCTCATTTTGTATCCGTACATCTGTAATGCTGAGGGAACATCCTCTGTGTACGTGACAAATTACTTATGACTACCTGTTCATGTTGTTGTCTGTTTTCAGCAGCAGGGAGGAAGCTGGGGGCCAGGAAAGATTCCTTGACCTGTTAACCTCTGTCAGCAGGCACAGTGCTGTTGGATTCAGCCAACATCTGGAGAAAAGTATGCACCTGCAAATCATCATCAAAGGTATCCTAGTGCCATGTGGTACCTTTTATCACAGAAGGTCACAGAAGGTTAACTAAAAAGAGAAACAACTACATAGTTGGTCAAGCTTCCTGCACTAGACCTTGCTTTCTGTGAAGCTGATGAATGTGTTGTTTAGAGATGCTGTGCGCATCAATTTTCTCAGATAGGTGTGAGAAATTAGTTCACTGAGAATGTTTCTCAAGCTAAAAACGTAAGCTTATCACAACGCTTACTTCCGAACAGCTTGTGATATTAATATTGATATTAATATGTTTTCCTTTTGAGAGAGGTCTAAGCAGTGGCTGTTCTCCAGCACCTGTGGTTGCAAAATAATGTATTGGATCAAGACTTCATTTCTCATTTGTCAATCTTGTAATTAGTGGCATAAGTAATCACACTACAAAGCAGTGTTTCCTTAATGGATGAGCCAAAATGCCAAATATAAGCCACACAAGATTTTTCTTAAACGTATACCATTTAAAAGAGCTGCAGTGTCTTCTTTAGACCTCTGCAATGTGGGAAAATACAAACAAGCTTTGGTGGAATTAACAGCCTGTTTAGGTTGTCCCGTTTGCAGAAAGTGCAGCCTTAAAGCCAGCATATGATCTGCCTCCTCCTGTTTGAGCCATGAGGAGCGTGGACGGCAGGTCAGAGTGAGGTGAGGGCCAATCCTGCTCACAGGTTTGACAGACTAAGGAAAAAAGAAAAATGCAGTGGTCTGTGTTTGAATAAAAGGTCCATTGTGCGGCGCTGGAACTGTCCTGAGACCTGCAGAGCTTATAGAAGAAGGCTGTATATAGGCCAATGTCATTACCAGATGTCAGACAAGTGGGCGGACTTCCTGTAGCGCTTCTTCCAGAACTGTTCTTCCACTCACACAACTTCAGCTATGCAGAGAGATACACGCACTGCCACACTTGTGTGACTGCAAAGGTTCACAAATGAACGCTCAATGAAAATAAACCAATACTCTTGCAGAATCATTCAAGAAAACCTTTTATTTCTTTTATGAAAAGAAAGGCGGAGTTTGCTTGTTACAAAAAAAGATATAATTTACAATACAGATGATATAAAAAGTCTGCAGAGATACAAAAAGTTCCCTACATGATTTACAGTACAAAAAGCACACTACCTCTTTACATCAGTTACATCCAAAAGACTGCACTAGAAAATTATGTATAAAAAGAATGATGTCAAAGTAATTTCATAGACAATGAAAAATCAGTACCTTAAACCTTAATTTGAAATAGTATGTTACCATGATGGATAGTGAAGGAGAGTACTGGAATAATTGCACTGTGATTCATCTGTTCTAATTCCGCATGATTTAGCTTACAGGTGCAGGCACATTATTGTCCTTAAATGTCCTGATGCAGCTGGATGGTGATGAATAATTGCATTTTCAACTTTATTTCCTAGATGAAATATATATATATATATATATATATATATATATATATATCTTTGAAGTAATAATTTATCAGGCTTCACTTACAAGAAAAGCAACTGCAGCTGATTTCTTTTAAGTGTTAAACTCAGCATGTCACAATGGAAAGAAAATGGCCTTTTTGTATCATCATTAAACACAATACATGTTTATTTTATTTATTTATTTGGCTGTATAGCAGTTTCCCTGCAGATGCCAAGCCTGACATTTAAAAGAATCGGACCCCAACCCCAAACAACTTTCCACTTGGCATCAGAGGCATCAACATCTGTCATTTCAACACTGTGGGGGCTTTTCATTTTGCATCTCCCTACCACAACTATGCCACAGCATTCTTCACAGAGCTGTGTTTATAAGAACAGTAAAGAATAGAGCCACCTCCCTCTTTTCTGCCCAGCACACCCCAGGTCTTCGTACCAGCGAAACCCAGGTGTCTGCAGATGCACAGATTATACACTGCACAAGTTTGTGCTGTTTTTAAGACACTTCAGTAAGAGGAAACGGGTAAAGCAAGTCACACTCAATCATTATTAATAGAAAATGGTACATTTTTTCAGTCATGATAGTCCTTTGGTTTACAGAAGTTTTCTTCCATGCCTCAACACAAACTACAGAAACACAAGAAAATATTTAAGGCTGCGTCTCCATTCATTTGATATCTCAGTGCAAATTAGTTAGAGTCTCATCATGAGCATGTGCTCATTAAAAGAGTCTGTTCACATTTGAGTGGCATCTTTATGGCATTTTGTTTTGTAGCCATCTTGAATTACAGTTCTTTCATGTGGTTATATTGCTGTAACTGCACGACTACTGACTTCTCAAAGCAAGACGTTTGTCTAAACATGATTGTCTTGTACCTTCATAATATTTCATACACTGTCTGTGTCTGCCCAAATTGGAAAATACCAGAACTGCCTTCTCTATGAAGAAGATGTGCTACATGTTCTATGATGAGTGGGAAACCATTTTCACACACTTACTGAACTCAATCAGTCAGTCTAAGTCCTTATGACTTGAAGAGTTTGGGATAAAAGGCCTTAATAGGAGATGGATTGGTGATAACGTTCCCAGAGGACATCGTCGTCTCCAGGCCCCCCTCTAACTTCTGGGATGCCACCTCAGTTTTACTGAAACTGCACTCTAGGAAAGGCATCCCGATCTTCTTTACCTGCCCATCTCTGGTCATCAGACACGGCCGACAGAGCAGCCTCAGAATGGCTCTCCTCATGTCTTTACTGGTCAGGGTATAGATGATGGGGTTGAGGAGTGAGTTGACCATGGCTACTCCCAGGAAGTAATCAGCCTTGTAGAGCAGGCTACAACTGTGGGTTGAGCAGAAAAAGTCCAGGAGGAGGAGGATGAAGAGGGGCAGCCAACAGGCGATGAAGACGCCCAGCACAATGGTGACTGTCTTGAGGAGGGCGATGTACTTCTGCGACTTCCTCGCTAAGCCCTTCCTCATGCTGCCGGACAGTCCCAGCCGCTGGCGCTGCGTGTTGGTGCGCACAATGCGAAACACTCTGACATAAAGGACCACAATGGCCAGGAGCACTGCGCTGAACACAGAGACACAGCCCAGGATATAGCTCTTGGCGTAAAGTGGGAGGACGGTTGAACACTGGTCCAGTCTGTGAATGCAATTCCATCCCAAAATTGGGAGGACCCCCAAAAACACTGCAAGGGCCCAACTTGCACCAATCAGTGCCCACA
Source organism: Ammodytes marinus (assembly GCF_949987685.1). NCBI lineage: Eukaryota > Metazoa > Chordata > Actinopteri > Uranoscopiformes > Ammodytidae > Ammodytes > Ammodytes marinus. The sequence continues at coordinate 17,051,088 of NC_137235.1, forward strand.
TTCGTCCCCGCTTTGCCCCATGGTATGGCCTCATGGTCACCATAGTAACATGGCGTTCAATTGCAATGGCCAGTAAGCTAATAATAGAGGCAGCTAGAGTGATGAAGACCCCTCCTTCCCTCATAAACCATTGCAATGGCGTCAGTTTCAAAGTCTTAGGTCCAGACATGATGATGTTGGCCATGTATGTAATTCCAGCCAGCAGATCAGACAGAGTCAGGTTTCCCAGAAGGTAATACATGGGCAGGTGGAACTTCTTGTTCCTCCAAATGGCCAGGAGAACCACTGCGTTCTCCAGGACGATGAGGAGACACACCACAAGGAAAGCAATGCCTTCGGGTTTGAGCCCCTCACGGTAGCGGTCTTTCTGCAGCTTGCCAGTGTAGTTGTAATGCTGCACAATGACAGAATTGTCCTGGTACTCCCAGAAGAACTGCCAATAGCCGAGGGAGGAGGGAGTAGGGGAGGTGGGGAATACATGTGTATAGGGGGGAGTCCCTGCATTAGCAGAACTTGAAGCCTCCATGCTGCTTTTCTTCTATTCTGCCTACAGTCAGTGGCTATAGGTTCATTTTTTACATGCTCTGGGAAGGGGTAGCTGTGAAGAATTTGTCCAAAAATTATATCCAAAAAAATGCCTGGGCTCCTTTTAATAAATGGATGGATTACATGGATTTGAAAAAATGTAATCCACAAGAATCCTTAGAGGTTTTCCTTTTGGCCAGAAGAGGGTGCTCGTGAGCTCTGTTTGTCCTGGGTAGAGGATCCAGAGGCTGCAGAAAATACATGAAGAACACATGAAATATGATGCAAAGAAAGGGTGCAGAACCACAAATAGCTGAAACAATATTCTTCAAAGATTAACTTGAAAACATCCCACTCTTATACAAAAGTAAGAAAGTGAACATCCATTTGGAAAGAGTTTAGGACTAAGTTATAGTCACACATACGACATCATAAGAAATGCAGTGAGTCAAAATTCATGAATCACAAATTTCATAGAGAAAGCAGAGCGTAGGATGGTCGTGTGAACACTGAAATGTCTCGCCGTGACATATGCAGTAAAGTATAGTGTTGAATCATACTTTACTGTACTGACATGCAACTGTAAATTGTGATAATATGAAACTTAAACTGCAGTCACAACCTCATGGTGCCACTAAAACAGATAAGACTGGATTGATTATTGCTGTGTGCGTTTGTAGGGCAGAATGTGATATTGAAGGACAAAAGGACAAAGGGATCATTTTTAATTTCAAACAAAGATTTAGTCTTTCCAATATTGTATATAGTGTACGTCAGTCACCGTAAGGTTGATAGACAAGAACCATCACAACACGTGCACTTAATTTGGCACACATGCAACTGCTTTCCCCTCCAGCATCAACATTCCACCTTCACAGTATAGATGAGGTGTGTTTGAAGTGCCCCACACACTCAGGCAAACACACTTAAACAGCATGTCCAAAGTTTATGGTATTTGCAAATGACAATTATTGAAGGTTCCGTTTCAATTATTTTACACTTACACTTTTGATGTTGAAAACCATCAGAGATGACTATATGGCTGCATTCCTTTGAGTCTATGTCGTGTGAAGGAATGTTTTTTCTTGCTATAGAAGTCATATGTTAACATTTAACAAATGATCTGGAGAGTTTAACCCAACCATCAAGATTCTGGGAAATGTATATAGTTTCACCGTGTTGGCACAAACCGCTGAGTATCGTGTTCTTCAATATGATGGATTGAATTTATGCAATGGATAAACGAATGGAGATCGTGAATTAATACTGGAATCTCAGCGTCTATTATCCATGAAGAGGTGTGACAGAGAATGCATATGTTATAATCACAAGCGTCTGTGTTTTATAATAATGTATATGTAATTATTTTTAAAAAATACCAACGTACAATTAAAACAAACAAACCAAATGTTGGAATTTGATGATGTTTCTTTTCTGTGTGACTTTCGCACCTTATAATTATTCTTGTACAATCTCCTATAGAAAAGTTTTTAGCAGCCTTAATTTACCTCTGGTGTAAATGTGGTCATATGGCAATGTATTTAAGTATTGGAGTGAGACCTAACACAAACAATCTTAAAACTCATCAAAACCAAATGAAAATGATGTGAAACAAATGTGCCAATAATAACATCACCTTTCACATGTTGCATCAAGCAAGAAAAAATAAGAAAGAATTACCTTGGAATTGTTGTAGCGTTAGCCTTATCCTGGACTTCATCTGCTTCTCAGTGAGGAGAATCCAAACATGAGCACCAAGTGACTCACAGTCAAACTGTAAGGCAGAGGGAGTGAATTCAGAACTTAGTTGAAACACGCAACAACTCAAGGGGGTTGGTCTTAACCCAAACTCCCTCTCTCTCTTCCTCTCTCTCTGTCTCTCTCTGTTGCATACATTAGCTCAGACATTTACATGCATTATCCTGGCTGCAAACAAAAAAGTCCTTCAAAACTGTTCTCGATGATGGCAGATGAGGAGGAGCTGGAGCAATCATTACATCATCATCTAATTATTGGCCATCATTGTAAGTAGTAGCTCGGAGCCACAACAGTTGTAGCCGAGATACTTCTTCACAGGCAAACACAGAAGAAAAATCGCTTTTTGTGTTACAGGGCTTTATAAATAAAACTGACAATAAGACAAGATGACGACAGAAAGAAAAAAGTAGTTAGCTTAGCGTACACCATCCCCCTACTAAGGTTATTCCTCATATCAGGTACATTTGAT
>NC_137235.1:17058839-17073839 GCF_949987685.1 Ammodytes marinus
CTCAGGGATTTTGTTGCTTGAACGATTCCTGCTCCATTGATATTTGGCCCCTTGAAATTCCATCTTGTTCTCCGTTCTTGAAGAAAAATAGAGAGCAGGAAAAACCCAAACCAGAAAGAATGTAAATGAATGCCAGATCTCCAAGTGTTGGCCCCCTTCTGCCTGCTGGAAATATGTATAAAGAAAAAAACATGCAGCCATGAAGCTGATAAGGTGAGAGTGAGGAGAAGAGCACGAGACAAGCTCAGGCATGAAAACTATTTTTCTACTTTTTCTTTCTTTTTTGGTCAGCCCTTCACTTTCCACGTTTGACCTCCACTCCCTCTTTCTAATTTTTCTACTTTTCCCTTGTGATTCCCTTGTGTTTCCATTCAGGAGGTGTTTTATAAAGAGAAAGACTCAGTCGAAATGGGCAGAGAACCAGCTCATTCAAGCAGACGGTATGGTTAGCGTGACTGGAAGTGATTTGAAATGAAGTCTGCTTCCACCCTCCCCCACCCCTCTTTTATTCCTTACAGTGTTTATTCCTAAAGAGCATGCCACTCAAGAAGTTGATGACCTCAGCTGAATAACTAGACCCTTGCTATGCTACCCCTTCAAACCAAACCCAGTGACGGCATAAATGGTTCAAAGAATCTTTCCTCTAGCGGTTCACTCTAGAGCTCAATGTTGTCATGAATGTAAAAGGGGGAGTTTGTGCGTGGTTAACTAGTGCCAGTTCAAACAGATGCTGTCACCTAAAGTTTTGCCCAGGGTAAGATTAAAAGATCGACACAACGCCTATGTTAGTGTCCTATGTGAAGCAAGAACCAGGAATGATTATCCTAGCTTAGCATTCAGAACAAAGGCAAACCAAACAGTTACAGCACTTTTTATTTCATTTAAGCCAGGATTAGCATTAGATGAGTGGACTGTAGGTGTATTTTTGAAATTTGGACAGAGCCAGGCTAGCTGACTGTATCCTCTTACAGCACGCTGTCAAAACAATACGCAGGCTACTGAAGTAAGTGCTTATGGATTCATGTATTAGGAAGACAGTGAACTGAGGTGCAGATTATAAGAAGGATGAGGAGAAAGAAAGCAACATTTCTATTATCCGCCATTTGAGTGATTCTCGCGGCTAGATTACACGCAGATTGAAGAAGTGTGTCGATCTAGAGTAACGTATAAGCCGCATTATTTTTGACTGTTCACACCAAGGTTGCACTGCAAAACATCAGACCTGAATCGGATGTAGAACACATAAGAAAGAGGCCCAAATCGGAATGGGAAAAAATCTGAATTCATGTGACTTGGGCTGTTTACACTGTCATGAAAAAAAATGCATCTGAGTCACATATTAGCAAAACAAATCGGAAAATTACCACTTTTGTCTGCAGTCTGAACATTGTACCGTATTATACCATGAAACGTTAAGCTAATTGTTCCATTAGTGCATAGAGTGGTATCTTCTCAGAGGAAAGCTAGTTGCTGATTTTATTCCCTGGTCGGTTCTTTTGACACAATCCTGGCCCTGCTATATAAAGTGCGAAGAAAGAAACGGTTAAGTGTGTACACAAAAAGGTTTATTCAAAGCTTAGCTGCATCACAACTTGCCAAATATTCAAAGCTGCAGGATAAAGAAAGAAGCTAAACATGTGTCCTGGATCTTTGGCTGTGTTGTTTACACATTTGGCATTCTGCCATCTGATATGTGCTGTTATCCATAAATCACTTTGGTTGCTTCTCCATTCAAGCTGGCTTGTTCGGTTTTACAACAGGATGTTTTATCGGTGCAGCAGCACATATTTCAACGTTTCACTGTCACATCTTACACCGCTGCCTTGCCAACAGATGCCTGAGATGTCGACAGATTAAGATAAGCAGTGAGGGTACAATAGAAATTCTCATTAAAATAGCTCATAATGTGTGTTACGTTCTCATAAAGACCTTTGGATTAATAAAAGCCTTTGTGGTACGGTGTGCAAAGCTTAATGTATGATCTCTGATAGTCTATTTTGTTTTGAACGTCGCTCTGGATCTTTCAGCGAGCCCATTAGTGGAAGTCAACGCTCTGATGTCATACAGGCTCTGCAACCAATTACGTGCGGTTCGGAGAAATTCAAATGCAGAATCTCAAATGTCTTCCCTTGCTTTATGAGCCTCAAAGTCTATGTGTCAGTCATCCTACTCTTAACTCAACCCCCCTAACCCCAAACCCCCACCCCTCCTCCACTACCAACTCCCCTCCTTCACAAACCACATTTCCGAGCTTCTTGTTCCATTGCAGGCAATTAGACATCAGGTCACAAGCACACCAGCAGCTGGGTCCCGTTCCAGTGTGCCGCAGTGCACATTCAGAGCAGGTTCCAGTAAATGGGGTATCAAGAGCACATCGCCGGACTGTGCATAGATACAAACCAGATGGCCTCTTCAGCTTATTTTGTTTTCACGGTGAAAAGTGAAAGAAAAGTGAAGGGAATTTTAATTTTATTTGAAAGGTGTTCTAAATGTGAGCTTCAGGGTTTCCCCTTCCACCTTGAGCGATTGCAGCAGCAGAATAATCACATTTGCCTACATGCTCACATGTACACGCACGCACACACACACACACACACACACACACACACACACACACACACACACACACACACACACACACACACACACACACACACACACGCGCACACATGCACACACTCACTCACTCACACACCCACTGGGGAGTGGGATAAATTCTTCCAAAGCCATGTTTGACCCCTCATTTTTCAGGAAGCCCCTCTCTTTGCCCTCATGGTTTTCGTAGATCAGAAATAGACCCAGCTGACAGCCAGAGGGGACCGAAGAAATCTCCAGAGCCACAAAGTTCCCAGTCAGTCATTCTTCTTATTGAAAATCCGTCAGATTCTCATGTTCTTAACTGTGCCCCAATGAGTCTCGACTTCTGATTAAGCAGTTCTCATTTAATTGCTACCCAGCATGGCTTAAAGGTTAAAGTTACTTTGCGGGTTACGTGTAAACAAATCCAAATCGTACGGTTGTGTTTTGTCCTGTACAGTTAGAATCAAGGATGTTGCGACAACTCAGCAGATAGGGTTCAAAACAAGAAGTGGTCCTGGAGCTGACTTGCCTAAGCCAGAAATATCTTCATAAGCTCTGTTCATAACCACACAACTTGTAAATTCTAGTCAAGATGCAAACATTTCCAAGGATATCAAATAAGGCAGAATAGATTACACGGTAATGATGCAAACATTTTCCATTTTCCGTAGAAATTGCTATGTAACTTCAGTGCTGGAACAAGCAGCTGTTATCAACCTTTGTGGAAAACCAGTTCTATCTCATTTAGAGACCAGGTTGGGGGAATTTTGCAGTAATGGGAACAATAAATGTCCCACAGTTGGTGTAACGTCTACGCATAGTTGAATGTCAGTACCAATCTCCACCGTGGGACCTCAGAGATCAGCGGGTCACTGTGAGATTCGGCCCCATGTTATTTTGGTGTTTTGTTTGGGTGCTTTTCAGGAGGGAGGATATTTTTGTTTTCCCAGTGACTGATAGGCCTTGTTGTTTACGGAGGCACAACTATATGAGCGACTAGGCAGCAAACTGGTCCCAAATGAGTCCCTGGGGCCCCCCTAATGGCCACCCTATAACTGCTGAGGTTTGGTGAAAGGGTAGCTAGTGTCTTTTGCTGCCAGCTATAAAACCATTTTACTGTGCGCTGACACTGTAGACACTGTGCTGGTTTGTTTGCAAGGTCTTCTGTGTTCAATGTTATATGTTCGAGCTGGATTGATAGAGGCAGAGGTCTTTTTTACATACAGCGAGAAAAGGGGCCAGTGGCAATGCATTTCACAAGCTTCCTGATTCCTCTGACATTCCCACTGGGAGTTGTCATCTGGAACCCTTCCCCTTCCCCTTTCCACCCCTCTAAAAGGTAGGATGCCAGGAGCAATTTAGAGGGATAGAAGAGTGAAAGAAGGAAGAGAGAAAACAAGAAGAAAGTCGCTTTGAAGGAGAGACAAGGAGAAAGCAATAAAAAGGACAGCGCCAACAGAGACGAGGATGTACAGATTTTTACACTAGCCAGTGGCACATTACTTTACTCCTGCCTCACACGTAAAAACCGTTCAATGTACAAACATTTAAACAAAAATAAGCTGTAAGTGCCTCTCTCGGTTATAAGCCAGGAATATGCCAGTGCCTGAAGAGAAATGGCACTCTTCTCTAAAGCTTTGTTTAGACTAGGGAGCGAAAGATCACCCGTAATTCCTCGAGCTGACATCTTGTGTCTTTTCTTCCTCTATAACTTAAACCGTCCTCCCTCTTGGCTTCTACTCCCTCCATAGGGCTCTGAGGTGAAATCCACATCTGTGCTTATGTTTGCGCAAGAAAACATATAATCCATTCCTCGGTACACACTGATGTGATTGGTCAAGGATACCAGTCTGCTACGGTGCATCTTTTAGCATTGGGGGTTAATTACCTCTCAAAAGACACACAGAACAGAACAGAACAGAACAGTCTCTTACAGCAAGTGTAGGGTTTGGTGTTATAAATCAGATGGTTCAAGTCTGTCTTTTCATGTTCTACAGTGGGATACAGTATGTGTGACTGCCAGCTGAGAGGGACACCAAGACGGAGGATTTAGTGGAGGATGATGAAAATGGACTGGGGTGCATCTGTGGGACGAAAGACGGGGGTTATGGTAGCGTGTCAGAATGGGCGTGTGAACTCAGCTGGGCATGCTAGAGGGCTATTTCCCCCATTAGGATAGGGGGGTTGTTTGTTTACTCTTGAGTCCACTATTCTGCACTTCCGTTCTCACCCAGGCCTCGCTCCCACTTTCCCTCTCTCCGTTTCCTTGACTCCCCCTCTTTTCTCCTTCTCCTCATCACCCCTCCCCCCTCTTATACGTTATTCACTGTTCAGCTCACTTTTCACTATTCTTCCCTTTGCTTATTCTCTCAAATCCACAGACATTTGATTGACTCAGCATGCTCTTTGTTGCAAGTTTTAAACCAAGTGCTGTTCAGATAGCAGAAAGGTGTCGGAACAACCCTCTATTGTAGTTTAAAAGCAGGGTTCAAAGTGCTCTCTTAAGCCTCTCGTTTTCATCTTCACACATCTACTTTACTGTTAGTTTTCATGAGCACTGCATGAGTGCAATATTGTAAATGCCTTCAAGAGAGATAGTCTAAAAGTGTCAGCAGGCTTTTCAACACGCTCTCGAATATGACAGCTAGAAACTCTCTTGCATTCAGGTATGGTAGGACACTACGTCATACAGAATAAATCCTCCCCGGCATACCTCTGTCTTTCCTCCCCATCTTGCTCTGAAAACTGCAACACTGCAGTTCAGATTCTCTTCCCCTTCTATTGTCAATGTCTTTTGCAGATACAATCTTCACAGGAATTTAGACAGTATAAGAACTATATATATAACAACTGGAAAAATTTGTCAAAATCTATTCTGGAAAAATGCATCCAGTCAAGAACAGAGTTATAGTCTGATAACTCTGCCATAACCATTTTGAATCAAAGGGAAAGAGATTATAGGACCTTACTTTCCCATGATTAGTACTACTTTGCCCCCCAGCTCACTGCAAACTTGTGTTGGTTGGTAATATTTGGATGAGTCTGATGGAAACAGAATACAGATGGTGACCAAATCTCCCATCCAGACTACTGCCCCAAAGTCCATCTCTTCTAGGACAGCTGACGATTTCATGGCCATTTCTGGACTACTTATTTGGGTATCCATGCAACACAGAATAAAACAAGCCAACAACAACATGCCATCATCACATAATCACATATTGGAACATGAGCTGCTAAAACATGTTCAGTATATTGGCTCCCTGTAATACCTATTTCTATCTGGCAATACTCTTTCTGGACATAAGTGATTAAGAGTGATTAAGTGGACAACGTAGTTTACATCTCCGGGCCATGTTTGTATATTTTTCCAATTTGAGCCACTTGCTTATTTTGGTTCTCCTTCCAGCACTCACTAATTGCAGATGTGACTTCTGATGGCTCTTAACTGGTTTATGAAGATAACATCTTTACCAGGATTGACCTTAAAGGTTTCTACAGGAAAATGAATGGTGAGAGGGTTTTTCTACAGTTCCCTTTGCCGACAAAGGAGAACAAGTATTTGCATTTTGTCCGTGTGTTTGTGGCTGTAATCCTGCCCGAGGCAAGAGAGACAGGTAGAGTAAAAGCCTCCAAAAACACAGACTATTCTCAAGAAACACAGTTTTGCAACAGAATCGTTCAAGTTCCACTTTAGGCTCATGATTGTGATCCCTGAGACCTTGTTTTCATTCTTTACATTTAGCCCATTCCCCCCTGAATGTTCCACACACTCCTGTTAAACCTTATATTGCCGTCTCAGGTCTCAACATCAGATTCTTTGTGTGTGTGTGTGTGTGTGTGTGTGTGTTGTTCTCATCTGCGCCCCGCTGCTTGGGCTTTTAAGGGCTGCATTAACACCAATGTACACAATTAAACGAGAATGCCTTAAGGGTTAGCACGTTGCTGCTCTCCAGCCAAATATGTAATTGAGCTAATAGCAGCTGTGTCGAGCCGGAACAGCTAATACATTCACATGTTCCATTAGGAGCTGCTCTCACGAGCAAGGGGTGGAGTGACTGGCAGCGAAAAAAGCCTCACAGGATTCAACAGGGGAGATGAGGAGATGTGTTTTTTGTCACCAGAGGAGGATGAGGATCACCCTGGTGATTTTAGAAACCCCTAAAAGGAACTGTATTTCTACAAGCTCCGAGCATACTGGGCTGCAGTTAATCAGACAACCTTTCCTTGCCAATTCCTCATGAGTAATCATGTCCTATGAGCTGTCCAAATGATAACACACCAGTGATTTTGCTATTATATGTTGGTTTGGGGAAACATGAACAGGCTGCGGTCGTGATTAAGTCACATGTGTTAGGAGAAGGATGTAACCACAGTTGATCAAGGCATACTTTTCTATCAGTGTGATTTTGTTACTCAAGCTTCATTGATGTATGTTTAGTCTTTGTGAAGGCATGTCTTTCAGCCATGGCTTACTGTGATTTCATCAATTGCAAAAAGGAAAAAGAAAAAAAGAAAATCAAATTCAGGGAAATTGGCTTATGATTAGCAACACGTAAACAACAGTTGGAGCTTCTACTGCCGGTAAACTTCGTCCAAATCAGACAGCTGTGTTCTCAAGGGAAATGTATTATCGTCGATGTCTCCTTCCGTTCAAGGAGAATCACTCATATATGACTCAGGATTTCTCTTTCCTAATTGTTTAACATTCCAAACTCAGCCAAGATGGAGGAGGATTATTCATGCATATTTACCTCCTTGTGTTGGGATGGGTGTAACTTTTGTTTTACTTCCATTACTTATTTACTAGATTAGACGCCTCATCTTTATATTTTCCTGTCAGAATTCAGGTCAGTGGCATTATTTTTCAAGCTCTGCATTGTCAGTTAACTGTTCACATCAGTAAACTACGGCAAGTTTTGGGTCACTGAGGGCCTCTCACCAAGGCAAGATGGCTATATCTGCCCCAGGCCTAAAACAAACAAACAAACTGATTGCACCTTTTTGTGCGTAGCTCCCACATTATGGAAGTCAGTCTTGTTGGACTATGATGGCTCTTTAAAAAGTATCTCAACCATTGTTTAATTTATTAAATTTTACCCTTCTACAGTGTACTTTGTTCTATTACTATCTATGAATTTGAAATAGTCCATTCTGCACAGCAGCCTAAGTAGTTAGGTAGTCCAAAGGATTCTGCACCTCATGTCCGACTTCCACTGGCAACTTTCATATGCCAGTGCAGGATGGAGTGTGCTCTTTGTGTATAATTGTTTTATGGGTGTGTGGGGATTGGTGGGTCAAATTAATAACTTTTATGGAGAAGACTGGAGTTTGTGTCCAGTCTAATATACATGTAATTATTGTTTTCCATTTAGAAAACTGAAACCATGATCTTTCCCTAACCATAAGTATACGCTGTGCAACATTTTTAAAAATGCATGAATTTGATAAATGTTACGATTGTAAATATCTAGCAGAATTAACAACCATTAACAACAATATTGTCTGAATATAGTGTTAGTTTATAACTGTGAGGCTCTTGTGATGTCTGCTCCAGAAAGGTAGGTGTAGAAAATTGAATCAATACATTGTTAATTGAAGCTACAATATGCTATACAATATTGTGCTGTTAAGCTGGGTTGGCACTCTTCAGGTAAGAGCTAAGTGGTTCAGGCTGCAGCATGGGGAAGTCACAAAGACAACAGTGAAGGAAAGCAGTAAGAACGCTGAGGCCAACAGCACATCAAACAGATGTGTTTTCACCTGTCTGTTCTCTGTATTTCAAATCACCTGCATTGTCTGTTTTGCTTCATCAACAGTTTACTCATGCTGGTTACCTCCACCTCAGGGCTGATGACAGCTCAGTAAAATAAAAGAGACAGGTGGTGGAAACGAAATTTCAGCAACTGAGAAAAAGGAGAGCAGCACTCACTACTTTATAGGATGTCGATTTAAAAATAGCATGAATTAAAGAATATACAAGTGATTTAGCAACTTTTATGTTTAGGTTATGTGTTAAAACTTAAAATCATGTACATCATGACTACTTTAATTACTGCTATGTCACCAACTTTACAGGCAGGCATGCTTTCCATAACTTTAATTTGTGTTTGCAAAACAAATCAACTGTCAGAATCTTAATATCTTACACAAATGAAAGGTATAAACGAATGCCTGAAAGGGAGGAGAAGGATATTCTTAAATCATGCCATGCAAGAGCTAATCTTGCAAGAACAGTTTTAAACGTCTGTGGTTCATATTTTTTCAAAACCAAAACTCATTTTGTGAAGTAACGTTTTGAACAATTTAATCATGATGATTATGTTTTGGGCTATTAATAGTCATTGTTGCCATCATACCCATCACCATGGGATTATAGGAAAGGAAAACCAATGGTGGAAAATGTATTACAAAAATTTACTTAAGACAAAGTAACAATACCACACTATTAAAGCTATAAAATTATTAGCACCAAAATGTACTTGCATTTCTAAATTAAAAATACAAATTTTGCAGAATATTCCCTGTTATAATTATATATAATTATATAATTGGATCAAATAGTATTGTTGTATTAATACAAAAGCAGTACTGTTGTAGTTGGTTAAGGTGGAGCTCATTTTAACTTTATACGGTGCTGGTCAGATAAATAAAGTTACAATTTTAGCTAAATGTAGGAATAAAAAGTACAATATTTCTCTCTGAAATGCAGTGGACTAGAAGTATAACACAACATAGAAATACTCAAGAAAAGAGGATTTACTTAAATAAATATACTTATTAACTTTTAATGATAGAGAAAAACCAAATAGCATCACCGTTCAACAGTTTGAAGGCAAAATGCTGATTTTTCTTCAACCCCATTGAAGTCTTTCACATACAAAAAGGTCACACAAACACAACAACCAATCTGACACTGGGACACTTTATTATAGTGTCAATTTATTTGGTTTCTCCAGTGTTAGGCAATGTGGTTTTTATGAGCCCATCTCCTCATCTGTGCCTAGTTAGCTGGTTGTGTTGTCCTGTGGTATTGGTTTATGTGGCTCTGATCTCTGGAGCTCACTGCTCCTTGAGCAGTCAACTCCACCATACATATAAAAGTTTCAGCAGTTCGGAATCTAGAAGAATTGTACCACATCATAGAGTTAGTAGTAGGTAATTGGAGGCATAGGCGTCTGGGGAGTACTTTTTAATGATGCAGTCATTTGGGTGGCTTGTGTGCTTAACGATGCTAATGAAGCTCACATCTGCTCGCACACAGTTAAACACATCCAATTTGATGAACTGAGTACAGTGTGCTACATGAAAACAAGAAGTGAAATAAAGGAAGAGCAGAGCTCTCTATCACCCCGTCTCTCAAAGGGTGACAACACCTTTCATCTGCTCAGACTAAGATGCTAAACTGGTTTATCAGACAACTGTGTAAACACAGTAAAACAGCATCAGCTAACATATCTGGAGCAAGCAGCAGGTTTACAGCAACAAACAAGAAAACTGAAGGCATTGGCTGCCAAGAGAGACTTTATATAAGCGTACATTCATTAGTGCTTCACTCACACAGTGTAAACAGCAATTTATTAAGAATAACAACAGGCCTCATTCCCTCAAAACCTGAGTGGGGAGTGACAGCGTTCATTTTGACCTTTGACTAACTGACATTAATGGCACCCTTATGGTCTCACTAGAATACTTGGTTTTACATTAAGCACTCTTAGTAATCCATCTGTTTGGAGCTGCTTTAATGACATGAAATTAGTGTCAAGTATATAACATGCTAGTTGACAGACAGGTGACTACACACACTTTAGGTGATGTCACATCCCCGACTAATGAACCCTTCAGAGACACTTGAGAGAGAGAGAGAGAGAGAGAGAGAGAGAGAGAGAGAGAGAGAGAGAGAGAGAGAGAGAGAGAGAGAGAGGAGAGAGAGAGAGAGAGAGAGAGACATTCCCAACATTCTTCCCACAGAGTGGGTTATATATCTTGGGACTGTGGTTATGGTGTATGTTACAATGTTTCTTCAACGTTCTGCTCATATTCGATGTGAAGCGATAGCCTACCTGCCTGTTGCAACTCCACTGATAGAAATGATGTAAGTATTTGAGGCTTCAGCAGTCAGAGTTATCCAAATCAAGCGAGCATCATGTTAGAGTATTTTCAATTCCCTTCTTTGGACTGTTTCCTTTCTGAGCTGTTTGAGAGCTTTAATTCCAAGTAGCTGCAATACAGGTCTTTATTTTATTTGCTGGGATAAAACACTGACAAAAACACCCACATGACTGCCAGGATAGTAAGTTAGTTATCAGTCCACAGTAAATGTGTCAAACGTTGGGTGAGCATTCCTGGAAGCCCATATTCATGTTTACGGATGTTTTGACCTATAGCACTAGGCCCTGCAGTGGGCTTTGTTGTCATAAATCCACTGGTGCGTCTGACAGATGACAATACTGTCTGTTCCTGACCTAATTCACCTGTAAGCAGTCTTTAACTCCTGTTCTCTCCCAAGAAGAAAGAAGAAAATAACCATCACCTTGACTCAGATCCTCATATTAGCTTCAGCTGAACTGTAAGGCCAAAACTGCTCCTGTTAAAGTAAGTTAAATGGAATCGCCATAATCAACAAATTTGCTCACACATCGCGTACATTGTTTAAGTCAGGTGAACTTTGACATGTTCAACATAAAAAATTTGCACCGTTGACCCTGCAGATAGTTCTGACTCAAGAGGAAAAAGCGAGGCGGAGTGTCCAATACAGAGGAAATTATTGCTCATCAGCTGTGTTGCACCATCCACTTTTATTTGACCCTCCTCTGCTGGAGTATAAAGTGCTCCACGAAAGAGGCACTTGGTTTGCAAACAGTTCTGAGAGCTGTTTTTCCCTTAGGGATCTAGCTAACTTTCTGTCAGTTTGCAAGATCTAGCTAGCGTGCTATTGTGTTTAGGCAACTGACCTGCAGCAAATGTGACTGACTAATCCTAGCATATTTTCCAACTGGCTAGCGTGTTAGCAATAAGTTTGCCAGCTACAGAAGTTCTGCAACCCTGCTGCGAGCACAGTTACTGCATCACCATGCACCACACCTTTGCTGTGCAACGTTCTGGTGTGACTGGGCCTTTACAATTATTTTTTTACTCAGAGCAAGGCCTGTTGATTTTGCACCGTCCCTCGTCTTGTTTTACTGGCAGTGAGCCAATCCATGCTGTCATTATATTCTAACCATGGAAGCTGTAAAGCTAGCAAGTCCCAATACTCTGGATAAAACAAACTGTGTTGTTCAGTCCTCCTCCTAGACAACTGGAGCCATAACCAGTCACCACAGAAACCCAAGGATCCCTCCTTATTAAAATCGCCTTCATCAATGGTAGTTTTCATAAGCCCCTCTACTCCCTCCCGCCTCCTCTCCATCCCTTCTTCGCTTTCTCCTCCAGTCTCATTCTTTGTGGGTTTGGGTTTTGGCGAGTTCTAGGCATCACAGAAATTGCGGCCCACTCTTCCCTTTTTCCCGCTCCAAAGTTTTCCCTTTCCTTCTGCTCCCCCTCTTCTTCCTCTCTCTTTTCATCCGTCACTCCTTTTCCTTGGGATGGAGCGTTCCAAGTTTTTCTTGTGCATGTCGAAGAGAAACAATGAGGGAAGGGAGGTTAGTTTGAGCGAAAACACAGGAAGCCAAGATGTATGGCCCTCGAACTGGCCTGTGCCCCGGTGAGAGTGTGAGCCAGCCAGAGGAGAGTGTGGTGTGTGGGTGCGGCCCGCTGTGCTTTCTGCCCTGGATCAGAGTGATTTACCTCACACAGACAGAACCCACACACAGAAGAAACATTCACACGGACACTTGCCAGAACAATAACACACACACACACACACACACACACACACACACACACACACACACACACACACACACTGGTATTATACATTCTCCATTTCCTTTTATTCTCCAACTGAATTTCATGAAAGCAACTCAGCGCTAATGGTCCAGAAAATTCTTCCGTTTCAAAGTGTCTGCGTGTTTTACTGCGACAGATCAGCAGATAGTGAATAGAGAGATAAGGTGAACGCATGCTGTTGAGGCTGGAGGACACACACAACATTTTACGACCAGTGTGTGAGTGTGGGGGGACAGATGGACCCCTGCAGACATCGATGAAGGAGGTCTGAATGAGCCTTTGTTGATAACAGTGATGGATGATGTTCTCCAACTTATGGAGAAGTAGGCCTAGATGGTATCTGTTTTACACAGACCTATAGATGGGTCTGGGGGAGATGGGCAAAGTGCCACACTCCATTTATCACATCAGGAAAAGAGAAAAGAAGAAAGGAAGGACGAGGAGAGAAAGAGATACTGGCGTTTGAACATTACTTGTTTATAGCAAAGCTCGGCCTTACATGGGGCTTTCCACCAAAGGCCTTTCAACATAGCAACATGAAACACATGGTGGAAATGGGAGTTGGGGAGAGAACAAGACTAATTATTGGCATGGTGGGAGTCATGGAGTCATGAGGGAGTGCAGTCTGTGTAACTGGCAAATCCTCCGCTCTGTGGTTTCCTATTATGAATCATTAAAAAGAGTTTACAGAAGAATTTTAACTCCATTTCTCACACATGGACATTGTGTTGTGGCTTTACAAGCTCCGAGAATGAACCTGCGATAAAGGACACGTTGTGTTTTTCATCTGCCTGCTGCTTCTGCTAAGCTTGCATTCATGGTATTGTGGCTCCTCATCAAGCATAGCTTCATATTGTACACAGAGGAAAAAGCAGACCTCTTGAATGGATAGAGCACAACCTATTCGTTTTATGTGAGGGGAAGAACTTACATCACTGAAAAAGCATAAGTCTCATAAAAACTGCAGCTTTAAAAAAAGACATATGCGTGTGTCTCTTCATACTAGGTGAGTTTGATTGGCGGCCCACCGTCCGCGTGCCACGGACTTTTGGAATTTGCAACAGAGAACAGGTCAGGAGGGAGAGTTTAAGGTGGCAAAGTGCCAACAAGCAGGAAACATGATCCAAGACCCTACGCTGCTGGACCGAATGTCTTTTTAAACACTGCCAGTAGTTCCGATGTTCCAAGATCAGCAGCCTGTGTGAGTGTGAAACTAAATCACATTTACATTTAAGTGAACCTGGCCTGTAAGAAAAAAAAACTGACGATAAAACAGTTGAAGATTCTCAGACACGCTACTAATAATAATACTGAATGCAGCAATATGACTTTGCACGGAGAGGCATGCATTCGTAAATAATGTATTGAAGACGCTGGCTGGCCAAAATTTATCTGACTAACTGACTTTGCAAGTGTTGCAAGCAGGGAAACTTAAAGGCTTTGGCTACTTGGTGTATACAGTGACGCTATTAGTACGGAATGAGGTTGATTAACATTTAATGGAATATGTGGTGTAATTTCACAATGAAAGTTAGCTTCAGCTGGCTAGCGAGCTCAGTGTGCTATGCTACCAGTGTTTTCGGTTAAGCATAGGAAGCTACCGACATAACAAACACACAAGCCTGGACAAATCACTACTTTACATCTGTTTCTTTATCATTTACACATAGGAAAATTGGAAAGCTGAGAAGGAAAATACGGTAACACTGTATAATAATGTTCATTTATAAGTGATTCATAAGTAATTCATGAGTCATTAATGATGAACTAATCATTTAGTAAACAGTAATATATATTTGTAGATGATAAGTTAAGTGCTATGTTAACATATCACATGTTCATGATTTTACAAAATCATGAAATGCTCATTAACAAATCTTTCATGAATTATGAATATAAATATTATTACTGTTTTGTAAATTATTGGTTCATTATTATCTAATGACTTATGGATGACTTATAATTGAAGATTATATTATTGCCACTATTTTTCTTTTTAAGAAAAATTATCAGAGTTGAAAAGCGAGATAGAGGACTAAAATTAATATACTTCGATTTTGGACTTGTCTTAACATTTTACTGCATGTTTGGACTTCGTTAAAAAGCAGCTAAATCACCTGGAGAAACCTTAGTAGCCTACTATGGGTAAATGCCTTGAGCGAAGAGAGGGTAATTTGTAATGAATTCTTTCCTTGCAGGGAATTCCCACATGCTGGTGGTTTACCATTAGGCTCGTCTAAATTGTAGATCTTTCTGTCAATGGAATGTGTAGCATCCCCTTCCCCCTATCATATACATAGCTGTGACTGTGAGCGGGGGAAAAGAAAAAACTTTGATAAAAAAAATATCAAATGGATTTTGGTCTAATGACCGTGCGACCATAGATTTGGCAGACGCACTCTGCGGCTTAGGAGAAAGACAGTCATCCTATTCTCTTCTCTTTTTTTTCAATTGTTGAATCACATCTTCTTGCTTGATCTGTGTATACAAATGTGTCTACTAGTTATCTATTTTTTATTAAACTTATTTACT